>NC_092335.1:543241250-543552500 GCF_046630445.1 Rutidosis leptorrhynchoides | reverse complement strand
TGGCTAATTGGTTGATTCATTCCGGTTACACTGCTTTCGGAACTCGAGTGGAAATACATATCGGAATAGCTGTCGGAATAACTATCGGAATAGCTATCGAAATCTGAGGGACTCGAACTGGTTGAGGGATTCATCTCGTACGATCAAATGAAGTATTTTCGATAAGAAATAGATTATAGGATGTAGATTAGTACCCTGCAATACATAATTTACATATGCATATATAATACTAAAATCCCATAAGTTACGGAGGAATCTACGAAAGCTGTCAGGTAAAGGTAACAATAACAGATACGCTAAGATATGAATTTATCTATACACTGTATATGCAATAGAGGCAGTAAGACATGTCTAGACTTTAAGGATGATAAGCAAATAATTTTTCGACACTAAATGTTAAGCAAAACTTTTGACATGCAGACACGGTCGAAGTCCAGACTCACTAATGTATCTAAACAACTATCAGTTAGATACACTAATGCAAGACCTGATTCGCTAAGACCACCGCTCTGATACCAACTGAAAGGACCCGTTCATATACAATATAAACGATTCACAATAGTTGATTACATCACGAGGTATTTGACCTCTATATGATACATTTTACAAACATTGCATTCGTTTTTAAAAGACAAACTTTCTTTACATTGAAAGTTGACAGTATGCATACCATTTCATAATACATCTAACTATAATTGACTTAATAATAATCTTGATGAACTCAGCGACTCAAACACAACGTCTTTCGAAATATGCAATGAATGACTCCAAATAATATCCTTAAAATGAGCTAATGCACAGCGGAGGATTTCTTTCATACCTGAGAATAAACATGCTTTCAAGTGTCAACCAAAAGGTTGGTGAGTTCATAGGTTTATCATAAAACAATAAAATTCATCATTTTGATAGACCACAAGATTTAAATCCTGCATGGTACAAATGGGCCTGAATCCTATACCCACCTGTAATGTACATGCGATATCTTTTAAATACAGTACACCTTTCTCGTGTACGAAATCATCTTTCATAAATCTTAGTAACCGTACATGTATCTTGTGCACAAAAATAACATACACATAACCTGTGTATAAAATTATTCTCTCGATACATAACATTCACTTTTCATTGCTTTCATAGCTTGGCTTGGTAACCAACCTTAACATATAATGCGCATAATAATATCCCCAAAACAGAACATCTCGTCTGTATAATAATTATATAAACTTCTAAGTACTAAACACCACGCCCACTAGCTCTTCCGTCTAGTGAACATTCTGGGTGGGGGTGTTAAACCCGGTAGCTACCTTTAGGATTCGCGTCAATTAGGCGTGCACTAATTCTCAAAATTAGTGATGTTCCCTAATTCTTAGGTTACCAAGCAATAATAATCAGGGGAAAAATATTCATATCAATTGTGGCAATTATCACGTCCACATAATTCAATTGTGGCAATTATCACGTCCACATAATTCATTCGAGGAATATTTTGCTTGTGTCTATCTCGTCAAACATTTATAAAAGCATTTCATGTATTCGCAGTTCAAAATGTATTTCAAAAGCATTTAATAAAGCAGTTGTAAAAGTAGCGCATGTATTCTCAGTTCCAAAAATGTAAAGAGTAAAAGGGAATCAAATGAACTCACCATACTGTATTTTGTAGTAAAAATACATATGAAGGCATTGAACAACTGAACAATGCAGGGTTGGTCTCGGATTCACGAACCTATATTAAGTATGCATATTAAAACATATAATCGTAATCGAACAAGTTTATTATTAATACAAATTTATATTAGGGTTTTTATATGATACTAATATATTTATATATTAATTGATGTATTTTATATATAGCTTAGTTAATATCTTTTCCATAATAAAAATATAGTAATATGAAATATAAAAATATTGTAATGTAAATATCTTTTATCAATACCTATTTTATATCTATATTCATATCATACTTAATTATATTCAAATGACAAAATTACTCTCGTCGTCCTTGAACATATACCAAAATTACATGCGTCGTCCCTGAACTTTTTTTTTTGCACTCGTCGTCACTGAACTTGTATTTTATAACTTGTGTCGTCCTTCAGTCTAATTGCCGTCACTTTCCTCCGTTAACCTTCAGCATGTGCCATACATGTGAGGGCGATTCTGTCATTTTGACTCTTTTATATTTCAGGGACGACGGGCGTAATATTATCTTTCTTTTCTTATTTTCATCTTTCATCCCCAATATTATTTACTGCTACTATACAAATCCAGAAATCAAAAATCAGATTCATCTTATGTTACTGTACATCATCTTCATGGAGCCAAAAAATCAGATTTGATTATTCATGTATCTCATCACGAATTGATTACGGAAATTCGTTCCTTATACGATCCTAACCTTCGTGCATCATCGGATCAAATTAACAACAACAGATTCATGATAAATTCGATCGTGTTTTTCATTCTTCAAAAAGTCAAAGTGATTTGAGCTCCGGATCGTTTTAGAACGAAATCGAGAAAAGTAAAAGTGCAGATCTCTTCATTTTCATTTGGTGAACGTGTTTGCAAAATCTCAAATCTAAACATGAAGATTTGAGTTCGAATTTCGGAGTCAAAGGTTCGGATTCAAAAGTCAACAAAAATTCATAATTCCAATTCGTGCTAATGTTGATGTTTCATGTTGAGATTCTGATTGTCGAGCATTACATGATGGATTTGTAACATATTTCATCAAGGAATCGTGCTTTAAAACATCTTAAATCAAAAGTTCAATTATGATGGTTTCTTGTTTCCTGATAAACAATCAGAAGAAAAAGATGTAATTGGGGGAATTGAAGTTGGGTTTGTCCTAAATATGGAAGATGGTTTACGTTGGTAACAGAAAGGAGAGTTTTTGTTGGTTTATTATTATTATTATTAAAACTAGAATTAAAATTAAAATTAGGGAAAAAGGGGAAGTTCCATGAGTATGTTTTTAGTATCATTTTAGTTGAAGAAGAAGAGGCTAAATGGTCTGAGTTTCTATTGTTACCAATTACCAATATGATAATGACTACCTTAACTGCAAGTTCCAATTCAGTTTTTCTTTTCTTCTTTCTTTTTTTTCTTTAATAACATAGGAAAAATGCCCTTATCTTTTGCGAATTTGATGTTCATCAGGTTCATGAAGTTGGAGGTCTTGAAGATACAGATGAACAAATTCGATGATGGAAAAAAATGACCCAAAATTGGGAACATATTTTTTTCACGAACACACTAATTTCAAACCTTTCAAGTTTTAGATGTTGATTTGTTTGCAGGGTTCTTGATTTTAATGTTAGGGTTCTAGATTTAGGAGTAAAAGGGAAAGGGTAAGAAAATGGGTTTTAAAAGAGAAAGGAGAAGAAAAGAAAAAACAAAAAAAAGAAAAAAAAAAGATAAATTGAAGTATGTTACGCCGGTCGTCCTTGAACTATAAAAGATTCAAAAGACTAAAATACCCTCACATGTATGGCACATGCTGAAGGTTAGCGGAGGAAAGTGACGGCAACTAGACGAAAGGACGACACAGGTTATAAAATGGAAGTTCAGTGACGACGAGCGCAAAAAAAAAAGTTTGGGGACGACGCCTATGATTTCGGTATATGTTGAAGGACGACCAGAGTAATTTTGTCTATTCAAATCATAATCCTAACTTAATTATTATTCGCTTTCTCATATATGTGTGCTTATATTCATATTAATATTTTATGATCATAATCAATTTCGTACATAACATTTTTAATGATCATTCCCATAATCACATTTATCTTAATACTATTATTATAACAATACTTATTAATTCATATGATTATCTTTTAAGGCATAAGTAATTAATCAATATTGTATTTTACATCATATAAATGCATTAGTAAACATTTTAACCATCTTTTTCATAATTACACCATGTTTGTACTTAACATATTTTAAATCATAATCTAGTCTTATCTTCCTATTTTAATCTTAATATTAGTATTTTAATAACCTTTAATAATATTAATGATAATATTAATAATATTGATAATAATAACTATAATACTAACAATTTATTACTAATGATAATATATATAATAATTTTAATAATAAAATTACTTAATAATGATAATCATATTAATAAATAATCATGTTATTATTAATGTTAATACTTATGTTACTAATAATAATAAAAATGATATTAATATCAATCATATTAATGATAGTAATACTAATAATTAACTTTAACACTAATATTAATAGCTAATAATAATAATGATAATAATAATGATAATAATAATATTAATTATAATTCTAACATAATAACATCAATAATAATAATAATAATCAGAATAATAATAATAATAATAATAATAATAATAATAATAATAATAATAATAATAATAATAATAATAATAATAATAATAATAATAAAAGGACTTTCTACCTCAAAGAAAATCGAGTAACAAAAAAAATGCCCATAGTCAGGATCGAATCCGAGACCTCTCACACACCCGCAATACACCTTAGCCATCCATCCATTTCTATTTTTCTTGCTTTATTCTACCCTCATATATATATATATATATATATATATATATATATATATATATATATATATATATATATATATATATATATATATATATATGTATATATATATATGTATATATATATATATATATATCGTTCGTATTTATGTTTATAGGTCTCCTCCTCCATCACTCAATAATCGATCACGAATCCAATCAGATTATTAATAATTTTTATTAAATCTTTGGGTTTATAAATGATACAGAAACCACAATGGACTGATCAAAGTATTTAAAACTGAAAAGAAAAGAAGATAAATAAGCTGTAAACGACTGTATCGATCTCGTATGAACTTCATATCAAATTTTAAATTCAAAGACGTTTTAGACATCGATTATTACATGAAAAAGGTAGTAAACTACTTACAGAAACTTTTTGAATACTCAATTTAATCAGAAACATCAAAACATTTACGAATTTTATGATGAACGAATTGGTTGACTTTTTCAAAGATAAGTTTGACTTCAAAATTTGAGATCATTAGAAGGAATTGGACTCTGAGGCTTTTACAGATAATTGAAATAAAAGATTTCTAACCAAACTACATTTATACATTCTTGAATTTATTTAAAATTCAAGCTTTTCAAAAAAATTTAACACGAGCAGGGTACCTGCTTCAGCTTTAAAAGAATTCCGAAATTAATCATTGATTATTAATAGTTGTTGGTATCTATAATTGATATTTGATGATAGAAGATTTAATTGGACTCCCTAACAGCTTTTATTGGTCGAACTTATGTAATAATTGGGTGTCGACAGCTTTTATCAGAAACAAAAATAAATAAGTAAAAAAAAATGAAAAGAAGACAAGGATGGCTAACTGAATCTTGGATTCATTCTCTGATTGAATCCTGGATTGGTACTATCTTAGGGACAACAAATCAATTAATCTGCAGCTTGAAAACGATGGACAACAGAATATGTTTCCTGTATTTAGATTTATATAAACTGGATCTGATTTAATTAACTTGCGTATGAATCTGTAACTATATATGTATATGTATCTGATGAGAATCTGTATAAATATATACATGTATTAATACTAATAATAAATATATAAGTAATAATAACAATAAAATTAATAATAATGATAATAATATCAATAATTCTAATAATTAATAATTAATAATTAAATAATTTAATAATAATACTAATAATATTAATAATAATTTATTAATAACAAATAAATAATGATAATACAGATAATAATAAGTATTAATGATGATGTTCATACTAGTATTAATAATAACTATATAACTGTTAATAATACTTATATTAATAATGATAATGAATAATTAATATTAATGATAAGGATAAGGATAATAATATTTAATAATAATGTTAATACTGATATTATAGCAATAACTAATGACATTTAATTTACAAATAAATTATACTTTTAATCATTCTTATTTATATATAAAATCTTTATTTTTTTATATTCATAACATTAAAATTATAATTATAATAGTAATAATAATAATATTAATAATACTAATTAATATCAATAATAATGAAAATAATAACATTAATATAACAACTTTATTTTTTAACTTGAAATCATATTTAATATATTAGTATCTTGATTTATTAATTTATATCATAGTTTATATATGATTGAATATTTATACACTATATATATATATATATATATATATATATATATATATATATATATATATATATATATATATATATATATATATATATATATATATATATATATATATATATTACAATATACATATCATAATATTTATACGTAGAAATCATATAGGTTCATATTACAACGTAACTATTTTGTAACTTATCTTACATTTTTAATTCGAATGTTAAATTATATTTTACTATTTTTAATTATTATTATATATATATATATATATATATATATATATATATATATATATATATATATATATAATTACATATTTATTTACAAGACAACTTGTTCGTGAATCGCCAAGAGTAGTCAAAGGGTAATTGCATAAATGAAACACTTCAAAATTTTGAGATTCATTATTACAGACTTTGCTTATCGTGTCGAAATCATATAAAGATTAAGTTTAAATTTGGTCGGAAATTTCCGGGTCGTCACAGTGTAACCCGGACTGAATCAACACATCCTTGACTTGAACCTGCCATAAGCCAAAATTGATCATCCCATCAAATTTCTCTACATCAAACCTCATTGGACTGAACTTCGACATCGTATCTGTATCCTATAAACAACACTTTCTCTGATTTTACTCACCTTTCGAATAGCCAAAAGATGTAGCAGGTAGCCAGGACCCTTTAAATTGGAAATCCACAACTCGCCACTAACAAATCCAACTATTACTACGAATCAGAAAAAATATTGTCTAACCAGATACCCTATACGATCAATAGAACTCTGATGTAGACGATCCACTCCCGTGGCAACCACAGAGCATACTCTGTAACGACCCAGATTTTTTTGATTGTTTTATACATATGAGATTAATATTTACATAATTTAAACATTACAAACTTGATAACCAATCCAAATTGTTGAGTCTTGTGTTTTTGAAAAGAGTTTTACACAACGTTTGACCGTCCAATTTGACCGATGATATCACGAACTATATAACATACGATAATTATACGATTGTGTACATATACGTATTTATACATATTTAACATGATCTAAGGATGGTTTAACATATCATTGTGTACTAATAACAATGAGTTATAAGTAAACTTTGAGACTACTAACTTAAGTTTTCAAAACGATAACTATACGTAACGTTCTTTGACATATATACCTATAACTTATAATGCTTATACAAGTATCGTATAAATATGTATTTAATCACTTTTAAAGGGCTTATATACATAAAACAATATAAGTATATTTACAAAAGATAGCTATATTTGAATCCTCGTTCCGTTTCCTCAAGATTTCTACAAGTATATCTAGGGTATATGTAACCGTATCATACCCAGCTTCTATACGTATTTACTATTGGTAAATACACATCAAATCAACATCCTAATCAACCTAAAATCTGCCCTAGATATGAGGTAAACTCAAATTGGAAGTTAGCTTAAATAATTACACAAAATTACAACATGAAAATTTGTTCCCCATTTTCACGCCATTTAATGGCTAGTAGGTACCTCATTTTGATTCAATTTTCTACTTCCATTTCCTAGCTAAACACACACACTTTCATAAGTCTTAAACACCTTAAACATCTCAGCAAATAAGCATGAAGATCTAGCCTCAAAAACAAGCTTTAATCATCATAAGAAAAACCAATCAAGAACACTACAAGTTACTACTTCCATTTTAAGTTTATACTTCAAGAATTCCAAGCTATCAAGAAGACCTTCAACCTTAAGTTTCTCTTCTTATTTTTCCAGTAGCTTTATCCAAGTAACTTGAGGTAGTAAACTCATTCATGATCTTATTCGATTCATATTCATATAGCTATCTTATTTTGAGTTATAAATTATAACAACAAGAACATAGTTTGAATGATTTTAAACTTGTTCGCAAACTAAATAGATCCTTCTAACTTAACTTTTAAAAAACTTCAAGACCTGTAACATATCATAATCATATGCTAACTTAACAAGATACAACTTGTTTTTACAAAGAACACCTTAAAACTGAATCTACGTCGTCGGAGTGCAACCGGGGACTGTTTTGGGTTGGATAATTAAAAACCATCTTAAACTTTGAATTGGAAGTTTATATTCTGGAAAAATGATATTTCTTATGAATATGTTAATATATAAAAATCTCATGGTATAACTCAAAGTGTAAGTATTTTTTTTATAAAAATGATCATCTTGATGTTGTTTTTATGACGGAAATGATCACTTTCATAAGATTCACCCAAGTTTGACCTATAACCTGTGATTTTGAATGCAAACTAAGGTATTTACAGTTCATATTCATAAATAATGGCTCGATCCAAGGAAGTGGCAAGTTGAACCAACAAAAACGGAGTTGTATTGAAGTTACTACGGCTAAAACAAAATCGGGTATCCAAAGCTAGTTTAACTACGAAAATATTTTGACTAAAACCAAACTAATCATATCTTGGCTAATTAACATGATATTTTATATATATTTACTCATGATTTGATTTTACATATTTCAGGACCACCCGTAAACAACACGAGAAGATTAATTATAAGACCTCATGATTGTACGCAACACGTCATTTGACAACACGGTACTTTATGTACGCAACACGTCATTTGACAACACGGTACCATGGGTCGAGATTAATTCCAATCAATATGAATATGATGGGGTCTTTATTTATTTTATTGAGCAATTAATTGTGGACCACTAACATTGGACTGCTAACTACGGACTAATAGATATTAAAAGTATTATAAGTACATATGTAACGATTATTTGAAAAGAAAATATGTTGATATATATTATATATGGTTAGGTTCGTGATATCTATCGGAGACCAAGTCATGTTAAATATCTTTAAGGCAAAAGTGAGTATATAGTCCCACTTTTAAACTCTAAATATTTCGGGATGAGAATACATGCATTTTATGATTTACGTTATGGACACAAGTGATTAAAAATATATATTCTACGTTGAGTTGTACCACTGGAATACTTCTCTGTAACTTGGTAACTACTATTTACACGCGGTATTGTAAACGCGAATCCTGTTGATAGATCTATCGGGCCTGACAACCCCAATCGGACTAGACGACCAGTATTCAACGGTTGCACAGTACTTCATTTTGGTGACTACACTTGGTACGGTGTAGTAAGATTTCATAATAAAGGGAATATGCGACATTGATTAAATGTTAAGTATGGTTATCAAGTGCTCAACCACTTAGAATATTTTTATTAAAACGTTTATGTATATTAAATCTTGTGGTCTATATTTATAACGCTGCTAGCATTAAACCTATATCTCACCAACTTTATGTTGATGTTTTAAGCATGTTTATTCTCAGGTGATAAATAAAAGCTTCCGCTGCATTACGTCGAATTTAAGCAGGATTTGGAGTATGCATATTTGTGTCAAAAATAAAACTGCATATCGGAAGATTTGTAATGTGAAATATGTTGGAAATCGTATTGTTATTATCAAATGTAAAGTTTGTAAAACTAAGAATATAATTAAACGGTAATCATTATTATGCTGTTTGAACCTTTGATTATAATAAAAGTTATGGTTTGTATTATAAAAACGAATGCAGATTTTGAAAAATGTCACATATAGAGGTCAATACCTCGCAATGACACCAATAAGTACGTGACGTTTATAATCAATATGAACAGGACACTACAGGTGGTATCAGAGCGTTGGTCTTAGAGAACCAGAAAATTTTCATTAGTGTGTCTTACCGAGTTTGTTAGGATGCATTAGTGAGTCTGGACTTTGACCGTGTCTGATTTCGAAAACTATTGCTTATCCTTGTTGGTTAAAAATTAATATGTAAATATTATATGGTACTAACGTGCTAGTTGTTATGTGATAGATGTCTGGCTTAAAACTTATTATCACATTCAGCGACTCCGAACCAGAATCTTCAGATAGTGTTCCAGTCATTAACCTATCCGATGATGAAAACGACACCTTTGGGAAAGACTCACAATTTCCGGATGAATCAATTGAAGAGGAACCGAAAAGTGATCCTGAGGAGGAAGAAATACAGGAAATTACGAAAGACAAGTTCGAACGAGGAAAGAAACGAAAGGCTACTGAATTGGAAAATCCAAATCCCTAGTTTAGTGAGGATGTTGTGGCACCAACTCCACCAGACACTTCCACCCCTATTCCCGCTATTCCTATTAGTTCTATCCCGGCATTCAGTTCTTCGGCCCCTCAGTCAAAACGTAGGGAGACAGCCAGGATAAGCGTTAAGCGATTCCCTGAACACAAACGTTTTGGGATATATGCTAAATGATGCGCTGTTGTTTTTAAACCATGGGATCATATAACGTTTTGTATAATATTACTAGTGTGGTTTGCTTAATGTTTGATGTAAGATAAGCATATGTAAAATAGTGAAGTGTGAAATGCAATAATTTTCCATGGTGGAGTATTATTTGGATGGTAGTAATTAATTTCCGTACTAAGCTATTAATTATTAACTTTAACGGGTAGGTACTACCCAAGATATAATTATAAAATGCTAATAAGAAGAAAAGGCTTTTATAATAATAACTGGTTCATATTATTAATAAGCTACGATGTACTGTAAATACACACTACATCTATAATATTCTATGTGAATAATTATTTTTTTTCATTCTTATTGAAGAATATGGCGCGATTGAACCAAATGACGGAACAAGAAATCGAGGAACTCATCAATCAGCGAGTGAACGACAGAATGTTATGGGTCGAGGCTGCAAGAGGTGATGCAGTTAACCTAAATCCTCGTGTGGGATGCACCTACAAAACTTTTCAAGGTTGCAAGCCCTCATCATTCAGTGGAACAGAAGGACCGGTCGGTTTAAACCGGTGGATCGAAAAGATTGAGTCTGTGTTTAAAATCAGTGGTTGTATTGAGAAGGACATGACCAAGTATGCATCGTGCACCTTACAAGATAGAGCACTCACGTGGTGGAAAAACTATGTGAAGGCCGTAGGAGGAGATGTAGCTTATGATACTCCATGGGAAGAATTCAAAACAATTCTAATCAACGAGTATTGTCCAAGGAACGAGGTTAGGAAGTAGAAAGTTGAATTACGAAGCCTGAAAGTTGTTGGTACTGAACTCACCAACTACAATCAGCGATTCATGGAATTAGCTTTGCTATGTCCCGAATTGGTACCAACCGAAGAACGAAAGATAGAACTGTACAAAGATGGTTTGCCTAAAAATGTTAAGGCAAATGTTACAGCATCGAAACCCAAGACTATTCATGAAGCCATCACCATGACAAACGAGTTGATGGACCAGATTATTCTGGATAAGAACACCGATGTCAAGACATCGGAAAACAAAAGAACGTGGGAAGGTAATCATCAACAATCCAACAAGAAACAAGAAACCACGCAAGGTGTGGGTAGTGGTTCAAGCTCAGGTTACAAAGGACGAAATCCTTTATGTAACAGATGCCACAAACATCACTTTGGTTATTGTAATGTGGTGTGCAACAATTGTAATCGAATGGGTCATCTTACTGAAGATTGTAGGGTTCCCGTTACAAATACAAATGGCACCAAGACTCCTGCCACCAATGCAAATAGAACTGCCTTGGCCACTGTTACTTGTTATGGGTGTGGGAAACAGGGTCATTATAAGAGCCAGTGCCCGAATCCAGAGAATAATAACAGATCTGCACGTGGAAGAGCATTTATTATTAATGCTAGAGAGGCGTGTGAAGACCCGGAGCTTGTTACGGGTACGTTTACCATTAATAACTTGTCAGCATCTATTATATTTGATACTGGTGCCAATAGAAGTTATATGTGTAGAGACTTTTACGCTAAATTGAATTGTTCATCATCACCTCTAGATGCTAAATACATGATTGAGTTAGCTAATGGTAAACTAATTAAAGCCGATAAAATTTGCCGTGATTGTAAAATAAATGTAGCCGGAGAAACGTTTAAAATTGATTTGATACTCGTAGAATTAGAAAGTTTTGATGTAATAGTCGGCATGGACTGGATGTCCAAAATAGGAGCTGAAGTTGTGTATGCAAAGAAGGCAATTCGCATTCCTCGTAAGGATAAAACGCCAGTAATGATTTATGGAGAGAAGGGTAACTCAAAGCTAAAACTCATTAGCTGTTTGAAAGCCCAAAAGTGCTAGAAGAAAGGGTGCTATGCTATCTTAGCACATGTTAATAAAGTCAAAATGAAGGAAAAAGAGAAGAGCATCAGCGACGTGCCTGTAACAAAAGATTTTCCTGAAGTCTTTCCGGAAGAGTTGCCGGGATTACCTCCATTTAGATCTGTAGAATTTCAAATAGATCTAGTACCAGGAGCTGCACGAGTGGCTCGTGCTCCATACAGACTTGCACAATCTGAGATGAAAGAGTTACAAAGCCAGTTACAAGAATTACTGGACTGGTTTCATTCGACCGAGCACTTCACCGTGGGGAGCTCCGATTTTATTTGTCAAGAAGAAAGATGGATCCTTCCGAATGTGTATAGATTACCGTGAATTAAATAAGTTAACTATCAAGAATCGGTATCCACTACCGAGAATTGACGACTTATTTGATCAACTGCAAGGATCATGTGTTTATTCGAAAATAGACCTAAGATCGGGTTATCATCAACTACGCGTCAAAGAAGAAGATATTCCGAAAACTGCTTTCCGGACACGCTACGATCATTACGAATTTTTGGTCATGCCGTTTGGATTGACGAATGCGCCAGCTGTATTCATGGACCTCATGAATCGAGTTTGTAGTCCGTATCTAGATAAGTTTGTTATCGTTTTCATTGACGATATTCTTATCTATTCCAAAAATGAGCAAGAACATGAGCAGCATTTAAGGTTGGTACTAGAAATGTTAAAAAAAGAACAGTTATACGCCAAATTTTCTAAGTGTGCATTTTGGTTGAAAGAAGTGCAATTTCTTGGCCACGTTGTTAGTAGCAAAGGAATTCAGGCTGATCCAGCTAAAATTGAGGCCATTGAAAAATGGGAGACTCCTAAGACACCGGCACAAATACGTCAATTTTTGGGTTTAGCCGGTTATTATAGAAGGTTTATTCAAGATTTTTCCCGAATAGCTAAACCATTAACAGCGTTAACGCAAAAAGGGAAGAAGTACGAATGGACTTCTGAGCAGGAGAGTGCATTTCAATTACTGAAGAAGAAGTTGACTACGGCGCCTATTTTATCATTACCTGAAGGGAACGATGATTTTGAGATATATTGTGACGCTTCGCGACAAGGTTTTGGTTGCGTCCTTATGCAACGAAAGAAAGTTATTGCGTATGCATCCCGAAAATTGAAGATTCACGAGCGAAATTATACGACACATGATCTAGAACTGGGAGCAGTAGTGTTTGCATTGAAGATATGGAGACACTACTTATATGTGGTTAAATGCACTGTGTTTACCGATCATAAAAGCCTTCAACATATTTTTGATCAAAAACAGCTGAATATGAGGTAACGTAGGTGGGTCGAGCTGATAAACGACTATGATTGTGAGATTTGCTATCATCCCGGGAAAGCGAATGTAGTGGCTGACCCTCTAAGCAGAAAGGAATGAGAGCCAATTCGAGTACGAGCGATGAACATAAAAATTCGCATGAATCTCAACTCACAAATCAAAGAGGCTCAACGAGAAGCTCTTACTAAGGAAAACATAGGAAATGAAATAATGAAGAAGTATGAGAAGCAACTCGTTATACGGAAAGACGGAATTCGATATTTTGCAAAACGTATTTGGGTACCAAAGTTGGGTGGATTAAGGAAGTTGATATTGAACGAGGCACATAAGACAAGATACTCGATACATCCTGGAGTTGGAAAGATGTATCAAGATCTTAGGACGCATTATTGGTGGCTTAATTTAAAGACAGACGTTACAACATATGTCGGGGAATGTTTAACTTGTTCCAAAGTCAAAGTAAAACACCAGAAGCCGTCAGGGTTACTTCAACAACCAGAAATCCCAGAATGGAAGTGGGACGGTATTACCATGGATTTTATCACGAAGTTACCCAAGACTGCATGGGGTTATGACACCATATGGGTAATAGTTGATCGTCTCACCAAATCTGCACATTTCTTGCCTATAAAAGTAATGGATAGAATGGAGAAACTATTACGATTATACATAAAGGAAATCGTTTCAAGGAATGGAATACCTATTTCCATTATATCCAATCGTGATAGTAGATTTACATCAAAGTTTTGGCAATCACTACAGGAGGCCCTGGGAACTCGTTTGGATATGAGCACCGCATATCATCCGCAAACTGACGGACAGAGTGAAAGAACAATTCAGACTCTTGAAGACATGCTCAGGGCATGTGTGATCGATTTTGGAAACGGATGGGATAAATATCTACCATTAGCAGAATTCTCGTATAATAATAGTTATCATGCGAGCATTAAAGCTGCACCATTTAAAGCACTGTATGGAAGGAAGTGTAGATCCCCTATCTATTGAAATGAAGTAGGAGATCGAGGATTAACTAGTCCTGAGATCATACACGAAACTACTGAGAAGATAGTACAAATTAAGGAGAGATTGAAAACAGCCCGTAGTCGCCAAAAGAGCTACGCCGATGTCCGAAGGAAACCATTAGAGTTTCAGATCGGTGACATGGTTATGCTAAAGGTGTCACCTTGGAAAGGTGTAATATGTTTCAGCAAAAGGGGTAAACTGAACCCAAGGTATGTAGGCCCGTTCAAGATCATCGAACGCATTAGACCGGTAGCTTATCGACTCGAGTTACCACAAAAACTCGCCGGAGTACATAATACGTTTCTAGTTTCAAACCTTAAGAAGTGTCTTACAAAGGAAGACCTCACCATTCCTCTTGAAGAAATCCAAGTCGACGAGAAACTACAATTCATAGAAGAACCAGTCGAAATCATGGACCGTGAAGTTAAACAGCTCAAGCAGAGCAACATACCAATCGTTAAGGTTCGTTGGAATGATCGAAGGGGTCCCGAGTTTACTTGGGAATGAGGGGATCAGATGAAACAAAAGTACCCACATTTGTTTCCCGAGAACGCAAAATAGGTACAACTTTAAAATTTCGGGACGAAATTTATTTAACGGGTAGGTACTGTAACGACCCGGATTTTTTCGATCGTTTTATACATATGAGATTAATATTTACATAAATTAAACATTACCAACATGATAAGCAATCCAAATTGTTGATTCTTGTGTTTTTGAAAAGAGTTTTACACAATGTTTGACCGTCCAATTTGACCGATGATATCACGAACTATATATAGCATACGATAATTATATGATCGTGTACATATACGTATTTATACATATTTAACATGATCTAAGGATGGTTTAACATATCATTGTGTACTAATAACAATGAGTTATAAGTATACTTTGAGACTACTAACTTAAGTTTTCAAAATGATAACTATACGTAACGTTCTTTGACATATATACCTATAACTTATAATGCTTATACAAGTATCGTATAAATATGTATTTAATCACTTTTAAAGGGCTTATATACATAAAAAAAATATAAGTATATTTACAAAAGATAGCTATATTTGAATCCTCGTTCCGTTTCCTCAAGATTTCTACAAGTATATCTAGGGTATATGTAACCGTATCATACCCAGCTTCTATACGTATTTACTATTGGTAAATACACATCAAATCAACATCCTAATCAACCTAAAATCTGCCCTAGATATGAGGTAAACTCAAATTGGAAGTTAGCTTGACTAATTACACAAAATTACAACATGAAAATTTGTTTGTGTCTCCCCATTTTCACGCCATTTAATGGCTAGAAGGTACCTCATTTTGATTCAATTTTCTACTTCCATTTCCTAGTTAAACACACACACTTTCATAAGTCTTAAACACCTTAAAAATCTCAGCTAATAACCATGAAGATCTAGCCTCAAAAACAAGCTTTAATCATCATAAGAAAAACTAATCAAGAACACTACAAGTTACTACTTCCATTTTAAGTTTATACTTCAAGAATTCCAAGCTATCAAGAAGACCTTCAACCTTAATTTTCTCTTCTTATTTTTCCAGTAGCTTTATCCAAGTAACTTGAGGTAGTAAACTCATTCATGATCTTATTCAATTCATATTCATATAGCTATCTTATTTTGAGTTATAAATTATAACAACAAGAACATAGTTTGAATGATTTCAAACTTGTTCGCAAACTAAATAGATCCTTCTAACTTAACTTTTAAAACACTTCAAGACCTGTAACATATCATAATGATATGCTAACTTAACAAGATACAACTTGTTTTTACAAAGAACACCTTAAAACTGAATCTACGTCGTCGGAGTGCAACGGGGGGCTGTTTTGGGTTGGATAATTAAAAACCATCTTAAACTTTGAATTGGAAGTTTATATTCTGGAAAAACGATATTTCTTATGAATATGTTAATATATAAAAATTTCATGGTATAACTCAAAGTGTAAGTATTTTTTTTATAAAAATGATCATCTAGATGTTGTTTTTATGACGGAAATGATCACTTTCATAAGATTCACCCAAGTTTGACCTATAACCTGTGATTTCGAATGCAAACTAAGGTATTTACAGTTCATATTCATAAATAATGGCTCGATCCAAGGAAGTAGCAAGTTGAACCAACAAAAACGGAGTTGTATTGAAGAAACTACGGCTAAAACAAAATCGGGTATTCGAAGCTAGTTTAGCTACGAAAATATTTTGACTAAAACTAAAATAATCATATATTGGCTAATTAACATGATATTTTATATATATTTACTCATGATTTGATTTTACATATTTCAGGACCACCCGTAAACAACACGAGAAGATTAATTATAAGACCTCATGATTGTACACAACACGTCATTTGACAACACGGTACTTTATGTACGCAACACATCATTTGACAACACGATACCATGGGTCGAGATTAATTCCGATCAATACGAATACGATGGGGTCTTTATTTATTTTATTGAGTAATTAATTATGGACCTCTAACATCGGACTGCTAACTACGGACTAATAGATATTAAAAGTATTATAAATACAAATGTAACGATTATTTGAAAAGAAAATATGTTGATATATATTATATATGGTTAGGTTCCTGATATCTATCGAAGACCAAGTCATGTTAAATATCTTCAAGGTAAAAGTGAGTATATAGTCCCACTTTTAAACTCTAAATATTTCGGGATGAGAATACATGCATTTTATGATTTACGTTATGGACACAAGTGATTAAAAATATATATTCTACGTTGAGTTGTACCACTGGCATACTTCCCGGTAACTTGGTAACTACTATTTACATGCGGTATTGTAAACGCGAATCCTGTTGATAGATCTATCGGGCCTGACAACCCCAACCGGACTGGACGACCAGTATTCAACGGTTGCACAGTACTTCATTTTGGTGACTACACTTGGTACGGTGTAGTAAGCTTTCATAATAAAGGGAATATGTGACGTTGATTAAATGTTAAGTATGGTTATCAAGTGCTCAACCACTTAGAATATTTTTATTAAAACGTTTATGTATATTAAATCTTGTGGTCTTTTTTTATAACGCTGCTAGAATTAAACCAATATCTCACCAACTTTATGTTGATGTTTTAAGCATGTTTATTCTCAGGTGATAAATAAAAGCTTCCGCTGCATTATGCCGAATTTAAGCAGGATTTGGAGTATGCATATTTGTGTCAAAAATAAAACTGCATATCGGAAGATTTGTAATGTGAAATATGTTGGAAATCGTATTGTTATTATCAAATGTAAAGTTTGTAAAACTAAGATTATCGTTAAACGGTAATCATTATTATGTTGTTTGAACCTTTGATTATAATAAAGGTTATGGTTTGTATTATAAAAACGAATGCAGATTTTGAAAAATGTCACATATAGAGGTCAATACCTCACAATGACACCAATAAGTACGTGACGTTTATAATCAATATGAACGGGACACTACAGGTGGTATCAGAGCGTTGGTCTTAGAGAACCAGAAAATTTGCATTAGTGTGTCTTATCGAGTTTGTTAGGATGCATTAGTGAGTCTGGACTTTGACCGTGTCTGATTTCGAAAAATATTGCTTATCCTTGTTGGTTAAAAATTAATATGTAAATATTATGTGGTACTAACGTGCTAGTTGTTGTGTGATAGATGTCTGGCTTAAAACTTATTATCACATTCAGCGACTCCGAACCAGAATCTTCAGATAGTGTTCCAGTCATTAACCTATCCAATGATGAAAACGACACCCTTGGGAAAGACTCACAATTTCCGGAAGAATCAATTGAAGAGGAACCGAAAAGTAATTCTGAGGAGGAAGAAATACAGGAAATTACGAAAGACAAGTTCGAGCGAGGAAAGAAACGAAAGGCTACTGAATTGGAAAATCCAAATCCATAGTTTAGTGAGGATGTTGTGGCACCAACTCCACCAGACACTTCCACCCCTATTCCCGCTATTCCTATTAGTTCTATCCCGGCATTCAGTTCTTCGGCCACTCAGCCAAAACATAGGGAGACAGCCAGGATAAGCGTTAAGCGATTCCCTGAACACAAACATTTTGGGATATAGGCTAAATGATGCGCTGTTGTTTTTAAACCATGAGATCATATAACGTTTTGTATAATATTACTAGTGTGGTTTGCTTAATGTTTGATGTAAGATAAGCATATGTAAAATAGTGAAGTGTGAAATGCAATAATTTTCCATGGTGGAGTATTATTTGGATGGTAGTAATTAATTTCCGTACTAAGCTATTAAGTATGAACTTTAACGGGTAGGTACTACCCTAGATATAATTATAAAACGCTAATAAGAAGAAAAGGCTTTTATAATAATAACTTGTTCATATTATTAATAAGCTATGATGTACTGTAAATACACACTACATCTATAATATTCTATGTGAATAATTATTTTTTTCATTCTTATTGAAGAATATGGCGCGATTGAACCGAATGACGGAACAAGAAATCGAGGAACTCATCAATCAGCGAGTGAACGACAGAATGTTATGGGTTGAGGCTGCAAGAGTTGCTGCAGTTAACCTAAATCCTCCTGTGGGATGCGCCTACAAAACTTTTCAAGGTTGCAAGCCCTCATCATTCAGTGGAACAGAAGGACCGGTCGGTTTAACCCGGTGGATCGAAAAGATTGAGTCTGTGTTTAAAATCAATGGTTGTATTGAGAAGGACATGACCAAGTATGCATGGTACACCTTACAAGATAGTGCACTCACGTGGTGGAAAAACTATGTGAAGGCCGTAGGAGGAGATGTAGCTTATGATACTCCATGGGAAGAATTCAAAACAATTCTAATCAACGAGTATTGTCCAAGGAACGAGGTTAGGAAGTAGGAAGTTGAATTACGAAGCCTGAAAGTTGTTGGTACTGAACTCACCAACTACAATCAGCGATTCATGGAATTAGCTTTGCTATGTCCCGAATTGGTACCAACCGAAGAACGAAAGATAGAACTGTACAAAGATGGTTTGCCTGAAAATGTCAAGGCAAATGTTACATCATCGAAACCCAAGACTATTCATGAAGCCATCACCATGGCAAACGAGTTGTTGGACCAGATTATTCTGAATAAGAACACCGATGTCGAGACATCGGAAAATAAAAGAAAGTGGGAAGGTAATCATCAACAATCCAACAAGAAACAAGAAACCACGTAAGGTGCGGGTAGTGGTTCAAGCTCAGGTTACAAAGGACGAAATCCTTTATGTAACAGATGCCACAAACATCACTTTGGTTATTGTAATGTGGTGTGCAATAATTGTAATCGAAAGGGTCATCTTGCTGAAGATTGTAGGGTTCCCGTTACAAATACAAATGGCACCAAGACTCCTACCACCAATGCAAATAGAACTGCCTTGGCCACTGTTACTTGTTATGGGTGTGGGAAACAGGGTCATTATAAGAGCCAGTGCCCGAATCCAGAGAAGCATAACAGATCTGCACGTGGAAGAGCATTTATTATTAATGCTTGAGAGGCGTGTGAAGACCCGAAGCTTGTTACGGGTACGTTTACCATTAATAACTTATCAGCATCTATTATATTTGATACTGGTGCCAATAGAAGTTATATGTGTAGAGACTTTTACACTAAATTGAATTGTTCATCATCACCTCTAGATGCTAAATACATGATTGAGTTAGCTAATGGTGAACTAATTAAAGCCGATAAAATTTGCCGTGATTGTAAAATAAATTTAGCCGGAGAAACGTTTAAAATTGATTTGATACCCGTAGAATTAGGAAGTTTTGATGTAATAGTCGGCATGGACTGGATGTCCAAAATAGGAGCTGAAGTTGTGTATGCAAAGAAGGCAATTCGCATTCCTCGTAAGGATAAAACGCCAGTAATGATTTATGGAGAGAAGGGTAACTCAAAGCTAAAACTCATTAGCTGTTTGAAAGCCCAAAAGTGCTAGAAGAAAGGGTGCTATGCTATCTTAGCACATGTTAATAAACTCAAAATGAAGGAAAAAGAGAAGAGCATCAACGACGTGCCTGTAACAAAAGATTTTCCTGAAGTCTTTCCGGAAGAGTTGCCCAGATTACCTCCATTTAGATCTGTAGAATTTCAAATTAATCTAGTACCAGGAGCTGCACCAGTTGCTCGTGCTCCATACAGACTTGCATAATCTGAGATGAAAGAGTTACAAAGCCAGTTACAAGAATTACTGGACCGTGGTTTCATTCGACCGAGCACTTCACCGTGGGGAGCTCCGATTTTATTTGTCAAGAAGAAAGATGGATCCTTCCGAATGTGTATAGATTACCGTGAATTAAATAAGTTAACTATCAAGAATCGGTATCCACTACCGAGAATTGACGACTTATTTGATCAACTGCAAGGATCATGTGTTTATTCGAAAATCGACCTAAGATCGGGCTATCATCAACTACGCGTCAAAGAAGAAGATATTCCTAAAACTGCTTTCCGGACACGCTACGGTCATTATGAATTTTTGGTCATGCCGTTTGGATTGACGAATGCGCCACCTGTATTCATGGACCTCATGAATCGAGTTTGTAGTCCGTATCTAGATAAGTTTGTTATCGTTTTCATTGACGATATTCTTATCTATTCCAAAAATGAGCAAGAGCATGAGCAGCATTTAAGGTTGGTACTAGAATTGTTAAGAAAAGAAAAGTTATACGCCAAATTTTCTAAGTGTGCATTTTGGTTGGAAGAAGTGCAATTTCTTGGCCACGTTGTTAGTAGCAAAGGAATTCAGGTTGATCCAGCTAAAATTGAGGCCATTGAAAAATGGGAGACTCCTAAGACACCAACACAATACGTCAATTTTTGGGTTTAGCCGGTTATTATAGAAGGTTTATTCAAGATTTTTCCCAAATAGCTAAACCATTAACAACGTTAACGCAAAAAGGGAAGAAGTACGAATGGACTTATGAGCAGGAGAGTGCATTTCAATTACTGAAGAAGAAGTTGACTACGGTGCCTATTTAATCGTTACCTGAAGGGAACAATGATTTTGAGATATATTGTGACGCTTCGCGATAAGGTTTTGGTTGCGTCCTTATGCAACGAAAGAAAGTTATTGTGTATGTATCCCGAAAATTGAAGATTCACGAACGAAATTATACGACACATGATCTAGAACTGGGAGCAGTAGTGTTTGCATTGAAGATATGGAGACACTACTTATATGGGGTTAAATGCACTGTGTTTACCGATCATAAAAGCCTTCAACATATTTTTGATCAAAAACAGCTGAACACGAGGCAACGTAGGTGGGTCGAGCTGATAAACGACTATGATTGTGAGATTCGCTATCATCCCGGGAAAGCGAATGTAGTGGCTGATGCTCTAAGCAGAAAGGAACGAGATCCAATTTGAGTACGAGCGATGAACATAAAAATTCGCATGAATCTCAACTCACAAATCAAAGAGGCTCAACGAGAAGCTCTTACTAAGGAAAACATAGGAAATGAAATAATGAAGAAGTATGAGAAGCAACTCGTTATACAGGAAGACGGAATTCGATATTTTGCAAAACATATTTGGGTACCAAAGTTGGGTGGATTAAGGAAGTTGATATTGAACGAGGCACATAAGACAAGATACTCGATACATCCTGGAGTTGGAAAGATGTATCAAGATCTTAAGACGCATTATTGGTGGCCTAATTTAAAGACAGACGTTGCAACATATGTCGGGGAATGTTTAACTTGTTCCAAAGTCAAAGCAGAACTCCAGAAGCCGTCAGGGTTACTTCAACAACCAGAAATCCCAGAATGGAAGTGGGACGGTATTACCATAGATTTTATCACGAAGTTACCCAAGACTGCATGGGGTTATGACACCATTTGGGTAATAGTTGATCGTCTCACCAAATCTGTACATTTCTTGCCTATAAAAGTAACGGATAGAATGGATAAACTATTACGATTATACATAAAGGAAATCGTTTCAAGGCATGGAATACCTATTTCCATTATATCCGATCATGATAGTAGATTTACATCAAAGTTTTGGCAATCACTACAGGAGGCCCTGGGAACTCTTTTGGATATGAGCACCGCATATCATCCGCAAACTGACGGGCAGAGTGAAAGAACAATTCAGACTCTTGAAGACATGCTCAGGGCATGTGTGATCAATTTTGGAAAAGGATGGGATAAATATCTACCATTAGCAGAATTCTCGTATAATAATAGTTATCATGCGAGCATTAAAGCTGCACCATTTGAAGCACTGTATGGAAGGAAGTGTAGATCCCCTATCTGTTGGAATGAAGTAGGAGATCGACCATTAACTGGTCCCGAGATCATACATGAAACTACTGAGAAGATAGTACAAATCAAGGAGAGATTGAAAATAGCCCGTAGTCGCCAAAAGAGCTACGCCGATGTCCGAAGGAAACCATTAGAGTTTCAGATCGGTGACATGGTTATGCTAAAGGTGTCACCTTGGAAAGGTGTAATATGTTTCGGCAAAAGGGGTAAACTGAACCCAAGGTATGTAGGCCCGTTCAAGATCATCGAACGCATTGGACCGGTAGCTTATCGACTCGAGTTACCACAACAACTCACCGGAGTACATAATACGTTTCACGTTTCAAACCTTAAGAAATGTTTTGCAAAGGAAGACCTCACCATTCCTCTTGAAGAAATCCAAGTCGACGAGAAACTACAATTCATAGAAGAACCAGTCGAAATCATGGACCGTGAAGTTAAACAGCTCAAGCAGAGCAACATACCAATCGTTAAGGTTCGTTGGAATGCTCGAAGGGGTCCCGAGTTTACTTGGGAACGAGGGGATCAGATGAAACAAGAGTACCCACATTTGTTTCCCGAGAACGCAAAATAGGTACAACTTTAAAATTTTTGGACGAAATTTATTTAACGGGTAGGTACTGTAATGACCCGGATTTTTTCCGATCGTTATATACATATGAGATTAATATTTACATAAATTAAACATTACCAACATGATAAGCAATCCAAATTGTTGAGTCTTGTGTTTTTGAAAAGAGTTTTACACAACGTTTGACCGTCCAATTTGACCGATGATATCACGAACTATATAACATATGATAATTATATGATTGTGTACATATACGTATTTATACATATTTAACATGATCTAAGGATGGTTTAACATATCATTGTGTACTAATAACAATGAGTTATAAGTATACTTTGAGACTACTAACTTAAGTTTTCAAAACGATAACTATACGTAACGTTCTTTGACATATATACCTATAACTTATAATGCTTATACAAGTATCGTATAAATATGTATTTAATCACTTTTAAAGGGCTTATATACATAAAACAATATAAGTATATTTACAAAAGATAGCTATATTTGAATCCTCGTTCCGTTTCCTCAAGATTTCTACAAGTATATCTAGGGTATATGTAACCGTATCATACCCAGCTTCTATACGTATTTACTATTGGTAAATACACATCAAATCAACATCCTAATCAACCTAAAATCTGCCCTAGATATGAGGTAAACTCAAATTGGAATTTAGCTTGACTAATTACACAAAATTACAACATGAAAATTTGTTTGTGTCTCCCCATTTTCACGCCATTTAATGGCTAGTAGGTACCTCATTTTGATTCAATTTTCTACTTCCATTTCCTAGCTAAACACACACACTTTCATAAGTCTTAAACACCTTAAACATCTCAGCAAATAACCATAAAGATCTAGCCTCAAAAACAAGCTTTAATCATCATAAGAAAAACCAATCAAGAACACTACAAGTTACTACTTCCATTTTAAGTTTATACTTCAAGAATTCCAAGCTATCAAGAAGACCTTCAACCTTAAGTTTCTCTTCTTATTTTTATAGTAGCTTTATCCAAGTAACTTGAGGTAGTAAACTCATTCATGATCTTATTCGATTCATATTCATATAGCTATCTTATTTTGAGTTATAAATTATAACAACAAGAACATAGTTTGAATGATTTCAAACTTGTTCGCAAACTAAATAGATCCTTCTAACTTAACTTTTAAAACACTTTAAGACCTGTAACATATCATAATGATATGCTAATTTAACAAGATACAACTTGTTTTTACGAAGAACACCTTAAATCTGAATCTACGTCGTCGGAGTGCAACCGGGGGCTGTTTTGGGTTGGATAATTAAAAACCATCTTAAACTTTGTATTGGAAGTTTATATTCTGGAAAAATGATATTTCTTATGAATATGTTAATATATAAAAATATCATGGTATAACTCAAAGTGTAAGTATTTTTTTATAAAAATGATCATCTAGATGTTGTTTTTATGACGGAAATGATCACTTTCATAAGATTCACCCAAGTTTGACCTATAACCTGTGATTTCAAATGCAAACTAAGGTATTTACAGTTCATATTCATAAATAATGGCTTGATCCAAGGAAGTGGCAAGTCGAACCAACAAAAATGGAGTTGTATTGAAGAAACTACGGCTAAAACAAAATCGGGTATCCGAAGCTAGTTTAGCTACGAAAATATTTTGACTAAAACCAAACTAATCATATCTTGGCTAATTAACATGATATTTTATATATATTTACTCATGATTTGATTTTACATATTTCAGGACCACCCGTAAACAACACGAGAAGATTAATTATAAGACCTCATGATTGTACGCAACACGTCATTTGACAACACGGTACTTTATGTACGCAACACGTCATTTGACAACACGGTACCATGGGTCGAGATTAATTCCGATCAATACGAATACGATGGGGTCTTTATTTATTTTATTGAGCAATTAATTGTGGACCACTAACATCGGACTGCTAACTACGGACTAATAGATATTAAAAGTATTATAAGTACATATGTAACGATTATTTGAAAAGAAAATATGTTGATATATATTATATATGGTTAGGTTCCTGATATCTATCGGAGACCAAGTCGTGTTAAATATCTTCAAGGTAAAAGTGAGTATATAGTCCCACTTTTAAACTCTAAATATTTCAGGATGAGAATACATGCATTTTATGATTTACATTATGGACACAAGTGATTAAAAATATATATTCTACGTTGAGTTGTACCACTGGCATACTTTCCTGTAACTTGGTAACTACTATTTACATGCGGTATTGTAAACGTGAATCCTGTTGATAGATCTATCGGGACTGACAACCCCAACCGGACTGGATGACCAGTATTCAACGGTTGCACAGTACTTCATTTCGGTGACTACACTTGGTACGGTGTAGTAAGATTTCATAATAAAGGGAATATGCGACGTTGATTAAATGTTAAGTATGGTTATCAAGTGCTCAACCACTTAGAATATTTTTATTAAAACGTTTATGTATATTAAATCTTGTGGTCTATATTTATAACGCTGCTAGTATTAATCCTATATCTCACCAACTTTATGTTGATGTTTCAAGCATGTTTATTCTCAGGTGATAAATAAAAGTTTCCGCTGCATTATGCCGAATTTAAGCAGGATTTGGAGTATGCATATTTGTGTCAAAAATAAAACTGCATATCAGAAGATTTGTAATGTGAAATATGTTGGAAATCGTATTGTTATTATCAAATGTAAAGTTTGTAAAACTAAGATTATCGTTAAACGGTAATCATTATTATGCTGTTTGAACCTTTGATTATAATAAAGGTTATGGTTTGTATTATAAAAACGAATGCAGATTTTGAAAAATGTCACATATAGAGGTCAATACCTCGCAATAACACCAATAAGTACGTGACGTTTATAATCAATATGAATGGGACACTACAGGTGGTATCAGAGCATTGGTCTTAGAGAACCAAAAAATTTGCATTAGTGTGTCTTATCGAGTTTGTTAGGATGCATTAGTGAGTCTGGACTTTGAACGTGTCTGATTTCGAAAATTATTGCTTATCCTTGTTGGTTAAAAATTAATATGTAAATATTATGTGGTACTAACGTGCTAGTTGTTGTGTGATAGATGTCTGGCTTAAAACTTATTATCACATTCAGCGACTCCGAACCAGAATCTTCAGATAGTGTTCCAGTCATTAACCTATCCGATGATGAAAACGACACCTTTGGGAAAGACTCGCAATTTTCGGATGAATCAATTGAAGAGGAACCGAAAAGTGATCCTGTGGAGGAAGAAATACAGGAAATTACGAAAGACAAGTTCGAACGAGGAAAGAAACGAAAGGCTACTGAATTGGAAAATTCAAATCCCTAGTTTAGTGAGGATGTTGTGGCACCAACTCCACCAGACACTTCCACCCCTATTTTCACTATTCCTATTAGTTCTATCCCGGCATTCAGTTCTTCAGCCCCTAAGTCAAAACATAGGAAGACAGCCAGGATAAGCGTTAAGCGATTCCCTGAACACAAACGTTTTGGGATATAGGCTAAATGATGCGTTGTTGTTTTTAAACCATGGGATCATATAGCATTTTGTATAATATTACTAGTGTGGTTTGCTTAATGTTTGATGTAAGATAAGCATATGTAAAATAGTGAAGTGTGAAATGCAATAATTTTCCATGGTGGAGTATTATTTGGATGGTAGTAATTAATTTCCGTACTAAGCTATTAAGTATGAACTTTAACGGGTAGGTACTACCCTAGATATAATTATAAAACGCTAATAAGAAGAAAAGGCTTTTATAATAATAACTGGTTCATATTATTAATAAGCTACGATGTACTGTAAATACACACTACATCTATAATATTCTATGTGAATAATTATTTTTTTCATTCTTATTGAAGAATATGGCGCGATTGAACCGAATGACGGAACAAGAAATCGAGGAACTCATCAATCAGCGAGTGAATGACAGAATGTTATGGGTCGAGGCTGCAAGAGGTGCTGCAGTTAACCTAAATCCTCGTGTGGGATGCACCTACAAAACTTTTCAAGGTTGCAAGCCCTCATCATTCAGTAGAACAGAAGGACCGATCGGTTTAACCCGGTGGATCAAAAAGATTGAGTCTGTGTTTAAAATTAGTGGTTGTATTGAGAAGGACATGACCAAGTGTGCATCATGCACCTTACAAGATAGTGCACTCACGTGGTGGAAAAACTATGTAAAGGTCGTAGGAGGAGATGTAGCTTATGATACTCCATGGGAAGAATTCAAAACAATGCTAATCAACGAGTATTGTCCAAGGAACGAGGTTAGGAAGTTGGAAGCTGAATTACGAAGCCTGAAAGTTGTTGGTACTGAACTCACCAACTACAATCAGCGATTCATGGAATTAGCTTTACTATGTCTCGAATTGGTACCAACCGAAGAACGAAAGATAGAACTGTACAAAGATGGTTTGCCTAAAAATGTCAAGGCAAATGTTACAGCATCGAAACCCAAGACTATTCATGAAGCCATCACCATGGCAAACGAGTTGATGGACCAGATTATTATGGATAAGAACACCGATGTCAAGACATCGGAAAACAAAATAAAGTGGGAAGGTAATCATCAACAATCCAACAAGAAACAAGAAACCACGCAAGGTGCAGGTAGTGGTTCAAGCTCAGGTTACAAAGGACGAAATCCTTTATGTAACAGATGCCACAAACATCACTTTGGTTATTGTAATGTGGTGTGCAACAATTGTAATCGAAAGGGTCATCTTACTGAAGATTGTAGGGTTCCCGTTACAAATACAAATGGCACCAAGACTCCTGCCACCAATGCAAATAGAACTGCCTTGGCCACTGTTACTTGTTATGTGTGTGGGAAACGGGGTCATTATAAGAGCCAGTGCCCGAATCCAGAGAATAATAACAGATCCGCACGTGGAAGAGCATTTATTATTAATGCTAGAGAGGCGTGTGAAGACCCGGAGCTTGTTACGGGTACGTTTACCATTAATAACTTATCAGCATCTATTATATTTGATACTGGTGCTGATAGAAGTTATATGTGTAGAGACTTTTACGCTAAATTGAATTGTTCATTATCACCTCTAGATGCTAAATACATGATTGAGTTAGCTAATAGTAAACTAATTAAAGTCGATAAAATTTGCCGTGATTGTAAAATAAATTTAGCCGGAGAAACGTTTAAAATTGATTTAATACCCGTAGAATTAGGAAGTTTTGATGTAATAGTCGGCATGGACTGGATGTCCAAAATAGGAGCTGAAGTTGTGAGTGCCAAGAAGGCAATTCGCATTCCTCGTAAGGATAAAACGCCAGTAATGATTTATGGTGAGAAGGGTAACTCAAAACTAAAACTCATTAGCTGTTTGAAAGCCCAAAAGTGCTTGAAGAAAGGGTGCTATGCTATCTTAGCACATGTTAATAAAGTCAAAATGAAAGAAAAAGAGAAGAGCATCAACGATGTGCCTGTAGCAAAAGATTTTTCTGAAGTCTTTCCGGAAGAGTTGCCGGGATTACCTCCATTTAGATCTGTAGAATTTCAAATAAATCTAGTACCAGGAGCTGCACCAATGGCTCGTGCTCCATACAGACTTGCACCATCTGAGATGAAAGAGTTACAAAGCCAGTTACAAGAATTACTGAACCGTGGTTTCATTCGATCGAGCACTTCACCGTGGGGAGCTCCGATTTTATTTGTCAAGAAGAAAGATGGATCCTTTCGAATGTGTATAGATTACCGTGAATTAAATAAGTTAACTATCAAGAATCGGTATCCACTACCGAGAATTGACGACTTATTGATCAACTGCAAGGATCATGTGTTTATTCGAAAATCGACCTAAGATCGGGCTATCATCAACTACGCGTCAAAGAAGAAGATATTCCGAAAACTGCTTTCCGAACATGCTACGGTCATTACGAATTTTTGGTCATGCCGTTTGGATTGACGAATGCGCTAGCTGTATTCATGGACCTCGTGAATCGAGTTTGTAGTCCGTATCTAGATAAGTTTGTTATCGTTTTCATTGACGATATTCTTATCTATTCCAAAAATGAGCAAGAGCATGAGTAGCATTTAAGGTTGGTACTAGAATTGTTAAGAAAAGAACAGTTATACGCCAAATTTTCTAAGTGTGCATTTTGGTTGAAAGAAGTGCAATTTCTTGGCCACGTTGTTAGTAGCAAAGGAATTCAGGTTGATCCAGCTAAAATTAAGGCCATTGAAAAATGGGAGACTCCTAAGACACCAGCACAAATACGTCAATTTTTGGGTTTAGCCGGTTATTATAGAAGGTTTATTCAAGATTTTTCCCGAATAGCTAAACCATTAACAGCGTTAACGCAAAAAGGGAAGAAGTACGAATGGACTTCTGAGCAGGAGAGTGCATTTCAATTACTGAAGAAGAAGTTGACTACGGCGCCTATTTTATCATTACCTGAAGGGAACGATGATTTTGAGATATATTGTGACGCTTCGTGATAATGCTAAAAACGAACATATATTTCATAGCATTATTCCTCAAGAAAGACAAGCTTTTAGTTGCAATTGTTCTATTTACAAGTGATATTCGTTTAAATAATAAAAGGTGAAGACAAAAGACAGATTCGACGAATTGAAGACGCAAACGACCAAAAAGCTCAAAAGTACAAAAGACAATCAAAGAGGTTCCAATTATTGATAAGAAATGTCTCGAAATTACAAGAGTACAAGATTCAAAACGCAAAGTACAAGATATTAAATTGTACGCAAGGACGTTCGAAAATCCGGAACCGGGACATGAGTCAACTCTCAACGCTCGACGCAACGGACTAAAAATTACAAGTCAACTATGCACATAAATATAATATAATATATAAATAATTCTTAAAAATTATATATATATTATATTAATATTTAAAACCGTCGGCAAGAAAGACTCCAAAAGGGACTGAGCTGTATTTACAAACTCCGCGACTCGCGGAGTTTGAAGGCAAAATGTGCCACGAGTCGCGGAGCCCCAATTTCTGCAACTCCCTATAAAAGCAACCGAATTCTGATCGTAAAAACCATCTTTTTTCCTTCTTCTCTCAATATATACGTAAATATATATATATATATATAATTTATATTTTAATTTTAATTTTAATTTTAAATCCTAATAATAAGGGTATGTTAGCGAATATTGTAAGGGTGTAAGTCGAAATTCTGTCCGTGTAACGCTACGCTATTTTTAATCATTGTAAGTTATGTTCAACCTTTTTAATTTAATGTCTCGTAGCTAAGTTATTATTATGCTTATTTAATCCGAAGTAATCATGATGTTGGGCTAATTACTAAAATTGGGTAATTGAGCTTTGTACCATAATTGGGGTTTGGACAAAAGAACGACACTTGTGGAAATTAGACTATGAGCTATTAATGGGCTTTATATTTGTTTAACTAAATGATAGTTTGTTAATGTTAATATAAAGATTTACAATTGGGAGTCCCTATAAATTACCATATACACTCAATCGGACACGATGGGCGGGGTATTTATATGTACGAATAATCGTTCATTTAACCGGACACGGGAATGGATTAATAGCCACTAGAATAATTAAAACAGGGGTGAAATTATGTACAAGGACACTTGGTATAATTGATAACAAAATATTAAAACCTTGGGTTACACTCAGTCGACATCTTGGTGTACTTATTAAACAAAGTATTAAAATCTTGTTACAGTTTAAGTTCCCAATTAGTTGGAATATTTAACTTCGGATATAAGGATAATTTGACGAGGATACTCGCACTTTATATTTATGACTGATGGACTGTTATGGACAAAAACCAGACGGACATATTAAATTATCCAGGACAAAGGACAATTAACCCATGGGCATAAAACTAAAATCAACACGTCAAACATCATGATTACGGAAGTTTAAATAAGCATAATTCTTTTATTTCATATTTAATTTCCTTTATTTTATATTTAATTACACTTCTAATTATCGCATTTTTATTGTTATTGTATTTAATTGCACTTTTAATTATCGTACTTTTTAATTATCGCAAGTTTATTTTATCGCACTTTTATTATTCGCAATTTCATTATCGTTATTTACTTTACGCTTTAAATTAAGTCTTGTATTTATTTATTATTTTACATTTGGTTTTAACTGCGACTAAAGTTTTAAAATCAACAAACCGGTCATTAAACGGTAAAAACCCCCCTTTATAATAATAATATTACTTATATATATATTTGTATTTTTATAAAAGTAAACTAATATAGCGTTAAGCTTTGTTTAAAAAGATTCCCTGTGGAACGAACCGGACTTACTAAAAACTACACTACTGTACGATTAGGTACACTGCCTATAAGTGTTGTAGCAAGGTTTAAGTATATCCATTCTATAAATAAATAAATATCTTGTGTAAAATTGTATCGTATTTAATAGTATTTCCTGCTAAAATTAATAGCTACTTCTTATCTAAATTTCTTAAAATTACGAAAATTTATTTTAAGTGGTTAAATTGATAGACATCAAAATTTTCTGGTTCGTAGTAATAGTTGGATTTGTACGTGGACCGGGTTATTGGAGCCAAACAGTCCTCAATTATATTGAGACCAAACGAATCCTGCCCCTCTGCTGCATCTTTTGGCTATTCGAAACGTGGGCAAAATCAGAAAAGTCTATTGATTGGATAACTTATTATAATTTTTCTTTCCTTTTAAAAACTAATAGGATATTCAGTGAATGCACCGAGCAAGACGTTCACCACCTTTTGTACGTTCACCACCTGTAACTAGATCAAGACATTTAGCAAATATTACCGCCGTTGATTTTTCTTTAGAATCGTCATCCAGTCGACCAAGTACTTCAGTTCAAATTTCCGATAATCCATTTTTTGAACCCGACCTCACAATTGAGAATCCGGAGAATATTCAGGAACGATTCATAGATCCTGAACCACTAAACTTTCCTCCGGAACCACCAATCATTCAAACAGAGATTGTTGAGGAACGAACCATTAAATCAGAATCCTCTAGTGATTCCGATTCAACAAATTCAATTATGGAGAATCTGGAACCTTTAAGTATGGAAGACTGAATGAGAGCTAAACGCACTGGCCAAGGTCATGCAATTACTCATCCAGACATTAATGCGCCAGATTATGAAATCAAAGGACAAATTCTACACATGGTGACTAATCAATGCCAATTTAGTGGTGCGCCGAAGGAAGATCCAAATGAACATCTACGTACCTTTAATAGGATCTGCACACTATTTAAAATCCGAGAAGTGGAGGATGAACAGATATATCTCATGTTATTTCCCTGGACTTTAAAGGGAGAAGCCAAAGATTGGTTGGAATCATTACCTGAAGGGGCGATTGATACATGGGACGTTTTAGTTGAAAATTTTCTTAAACAATTCTTTCCGGCATCTAAAGCCGTAAGACTTCAAGCAGAAATTGTTACGTTCACACAGAAGCCAAATGAAACTCTATATGAGGCGTGGACTAGATATGGAAAGTTATTAAGAGGATGTCCGCAACATGGTTTAGATACCTGTCAAATAGTACAAATATTCTACCAAGGATGCGACATCACTACAAGGAAAGACATAGATATAGCAGCTGGTGGTTCTATTATGAAGAAAACCGAAACTGATGCTTACAAAATTATTGATAACACTGCTTCCCACTCACATGAGTGGCACCAAGAAAAAGATATCGTTAGATCATCTAAAGCAGCTAGAGCCGATTCTAGCCATGACTTAGATTCCATTTCCGCAAAGATAGATGCTGTAGAGAGACGAATGGAAAAGATGACTAAAGATATTCACTCAATACGAATTAGTTGTGAGCAGTGTGGAGGACCGCATTTGACAAAAGATTGTCTCAGTATTGAATTAACAATGGAACAAAGAGAGAATATTTCATACATAAACCAAAGGCCTGGAAATAATTATCAAAATAATTATCAACCGCCAAGACCGATTTACAATCAAAACCAAAATTATAACTGAAATATTCCATACAACAACCAACAAGGTCCTAGCAATCAACAAGTATCCAATAATACTTACAACCAGCAAAGACCTAATTTTCAAAACAAACCACCACAACAAACCGATGATAAAAAGCCGAATTTAGAAGATATGATGACGAAGCTAGTTGAAACTCAAACGCAGTTTTTCACATCTCAAAAACAAACCAATGAACAAAATGCTCAAGCATTTAGAAATCAACAAGCTTCTATTCAAAATCTGGAACAAGAAGTAAGTAACCTAGCAAGGTTAATAGGTGAAAGAAAACCGGGAAGTTTACCTAGTGATACAAATGCTAACCCCCGGAATGAAACAGCTAAAGCCATTACCACAAGAAGTGGTACAACACTTAAACCACCTGAAATACCTGTAACTTCTGATGAAACTATTCCTACTCCACAAGAACCACAACCTGATCAAGATAAGGAAAAAGAACCGGTAGTTGAAAAGGTTAATGAAGATAACACAGTTAAGGCTAAACCTTATGTTAAACCATACCAACCACCACTTCCTTACCCGAGTAAAATGAAGAAAGAGAAACTTGAAGCCGAGCAATCCAAATTCTTGGATATGTTTAAACAGATAAATGTAAATCTTCCTTTCATTGATGTGATTTCAGGAATGCCTAGATATGCTAAATTCTTGAAAGATCTAATCTCAAATAGAAAGAAAATGGAAGAACTCTCGGCTGTTACTATGAATGCTAATTGTTCAGCAGTACTGTTGAATAAGATACCAGAAAAATTATCTGATCCAGGAAGTTTCACAATTCCATGTTTTCTGGGTAGTCTTAGTTCAATAGAAGCATTGGCAGACTTAGGTGCTAGTATAAATTTAATGCCGTATTCACTATACGCTAAACTAGACCTTGGAGAATTGAAACCAACCAGAATAAGCATACAACTAGCCGATAGATCAATAAAATATCCTAGAGGGATAATGGAAAACATGCTAGTTAAAGTTGGTACTTTAGTATTTCCAGTAGATTTTGTTGTTCTGGACATGGAAGAAGATTCTCAAGTTCCTCTCATATTAGGAAGACCATTCTTAAACACAGCTAAAGCAATGATAGACGTGTTCGGTAAGAAATTGACCCTAAGTATAGAGGATGAGAGTATTACCTTTTTAGTTGATAGAGCAATGCAACAACCACAATCTGCAGATGATACATGTTATTATATTCAAACTATAGATGCACATGCAGAATTATTAGAAGAATTTCCAGAATTACAAGGAACATGAGAATGTTCTTTAGGAGAAGGTAATGAACCAATTGATGAAGCTGAAATGTTAGCTACACTTATAGCTAATGGATATGAACCAACAACAGAAGAAATTCAAATGCTAAAAGAAGAAGACAGATATCGATACAAATCATCGATAGAAGAACCTCCGAAATTAGAGTTAAAGCCACTTCCAAACTATTTGGAATACGCTTATTTACATGGTGAATCTGAATTACCTGTAATAATATCGTCTTCTCTTACTGAAAATGAGAAATCACAACTCATTTCTGTGTTGAAAGCTCATAAACCAGCCATTGCATGGAAGATTCATGATATTAAAGGAATAAGTCCTTCGTATTGCACACATAAAATCCTTATGGAAGAAGGTCATAAAACGTATGTGCAACGCCAACGAAAACTAAATCCTAATATGCAAGATGTAGTTAAGAAAGAGATTATTAAACTGCTAGACGCAGGTTTAATTTATCCAATTTCTGATAGTCCATGGGTAAGCCCAGTTCAATGCGTGCCTAAGAAGGGTGGCATGACTGTCATTACAAATGAGAAAAATGAGCTTATTCCTACTAGGACTGTAACAGGATGGCGTGTATGTATTGATTATAGAAAATTAAATGACGCCACCAGAAAAGATCACTTTCCCTTACCTTTCATAGATCAAATGTTGGAAAGATTAGCCGGAAATAGTTACTATTGTTTTCTAGATGGATTTTCCGGATATTTTCAAATTCCAATAGCACCCGAAGACTAAGAGAAAACCACATTCACGTGCCCTTATGGTACTTCTGCTTACAAACGCATGCCATTTGGACTTTGCAACGCCCCTGCAACCTTTCAAAGGTGTATGATGGCGATTTTTCACGACATGATAGAAGAATGTATGGAAGTTTTCATGGATGACTTTTCAGTCTTCGGTGATACATTTGAATCATGTCTAGTTAATCTGGAACGAATGCTTATTAGATGCGAACAATCAAATCTAGTACTTAATTGGGAGAAATGCCATTTCATGGTTAAAGAAGGCATCGTTCTTGGTCATAAAATTTTAAAAGAAGGAATTGAAGTGGATAGAGCTAAAGTAGATGTAATTGCTAAACTTCCACATCCCACCAATGTTAGAGGAGTTAGGAGTTTTCTAGGGCATGCCGGTTTTTACCGACGTTTCATAAAAGATTTTTCAAAAATTGCCACTCCTATGAATAAACTCCTAGAAAAGGATGCTCCATTCATCTTTTCAGATGAGTGTATCAAATCTTTTAATATTCTTAAAGAGAAACTCACTAATGCGCCGATCATGATAACACCAAATTGAAATCTACCATTTGAACTAATGTGCGATGCAAGTGATTTTGCAATGAGAGCCGTTTTAGGACAAAGGATTGAAAAACGATTTCAACCTATATATTATGCTAGTAAGACGTTACAAGGAGCACAAACGAACTATAAAGCTACTGAAAAAGAACTCCTTGCTATTGTCTTTGCTTTTGACAAATTTCGATCATATCTCGTTCTAGCAAAAACGGTGGTCTATACCGACCATTCTGCTCTTAGATACCTATTTTCAAAACAAGATGCTAAACCAAGATTAATCCGTTGGATCTTACTCTTACAAGAGTTTGATATTGAAATTCGAGATAAAAGAGGAGCAGAAAATCTCGCCGCTGATCATCTTTCTCGTCTTGAAAATCCCGAATTAGAAGTTCTAAATGAATCGGCCATACAAGACAACTTTCCTGATGAATATCTATTGAAGATAGATTATAAAGAAATTCCATGGTTTGCAGACTATGCAAACTACTTAGTTTGTGGATTCCTTGAAAAAGGATTATCGTACCAAAGACGAAAGAAATTCTTCAGTGATATAAAACACTATTTTTGGGAAGATCCACATCTGTTTAAAAGTTGTCCCGATGGAATAATACGCCGATGTGTATTTGGAAATGAAGCCAGTAAAATATTAAACCATTGTCACACAGGACCAACAGGAGGGCATTATGGGCCTCAACAAACAGCAAGAAAAGTTTATGATGCTGGATTCTATTGGCCTACAATTTACAAAGACGCACACCTTCTTTGCAAATCCTGTGATGCTTGTCAAAGGGCCGGAAAAATAAGTCAACGTGATGAAATGCCACAAAATGTCATACAAGTATGTGAAGTATTTGACATTTGGGGTATTAACTTTATGGGTCCATTTCCAAAATCTCATAATAATCTATATATACTCGTAGCCATTGATTATGTATCTAAATGGGCGGAAGCACAAGCTCTCCCAACTAACGATGCACGAGTTGTAGTCAACTTTTTAAAACGTCTTTTTGCAAGGTTTGGAACACCGAAAGCTTTAATAAGTGATCGGGGTACTCATTTCTGTAATAATCAACTTGAGAAAGTTCTTAAAAGATATGGAGTAACTCATAAAATCTCCACCGCATATCATCCACAAACAAGTGGACAAGTTGAAAATACAAACCGAGCTTTAAAACGTATTCTAGAGAAAACCGTAGGATCAAATCCGAAGGAATGGTCCATTAAATTGGAGGATGCACTCTGGGCTTTTAGAACAGCCTACAAAACTCCAATTGGAACCACACCTTTTAGACTTGTTTATGGAAAAGCATGTCATCTTCCAGTAGAAATTGAACACAAAGCATTTTGGGCTTTGAAGACATGTAATCTTGATTTACATGAAGCTGGACGTCTACGGTTAAGTCAACTAAACGAATTAGAAGAATTAAGAAATGAAGCATACGAAAATTCGTTAATCTATAAAGAAAGAACGAAGAAATGGCATGATAAAAGAATCAGAAGTTCAAAAGAATTTAAGGAAGGAGACAGAGTTCTTCTTTTCAATTCACGATTCAAGCTATTTCCTGGAAAATTGAAATCAAGATGGTCTGGACCATTCATAGTCAAAAGAGTTTTCCCATACGGAACGATAGAATTGATAAATTCAAATGGGATTGAATTTAAAGTTAACGGTCACAGAGTTAAACACTACATAGATGGTTCGATGGAAGTCGACAACGAAGTTAATCACAATTTCGACACCACAGCTAACTAAGTGTGGGGAGAATCAAGGGATAATATGTATTTCTGTTAGAGTTAGATTGTCTGTTTTCGTGTAGTTCTCGAAAATGGAACCTGAATGGTCTTTTCCTAGCAGACCCTAAAGAACTAGTCTTCTCCCCCCATTCTGAATTTTTATTTTTTTTAGGTTTTTACAAAATGAATACTGCCTATGAACTAAACCATGGTCTAATGCTACACGCTTTGATCACTAAACGTAATAATGACACACTTCCGAGTGAAATAGTATCAGTAATCAGAGAAAGAATGGACGGAGTTAGAAAAGAATCCAGATGCGAAGATAATAAGTTACAATTTGGTAAAGGAAAATCAAAATCCGCAGCGAAAAGAAGAGCACGACACCTAGAAAGATGTCACAAATGCAGAAAATGGTCACATGGAGGTAAATGTTCAAATAATCAAACCTATTCAAATACAGAATTTGTAACTTTATGCAGAGATGGACCGTTCATATGTTTAGAAGAAAAGACACTGAATGCTCGAGGTTACGCCTATGTAGCCATGGAAAACCAATTAAACCGACTATCTTATGAATGGGATAGATCATATAACTAAGAAATCTATTTCACAGGTATGTCTGTACAGTTTTTATTTTATTTTTTTTTTATTTTTAACCTTTTGATAATAAACGTTACTTTGTTCGCTAAAAAGTATTAAATTGGTATTGAATAAAATTAGGTTTGGCGACCGAAATTGTTGATATCATACAAAAATTTATTACATCACTGCGAAATTTAACGTTTATTCTTAAGGTATAAATATCTTTAATCAATCAACCCAAAATATTTCAAAAATTCGTCATGAGTTAAATTAGGTCTTGGAACCAAAATTACTTTACCGAAAAGAGGGGCGCATATTTTTGATAATATTTGATTGATTAAAGTGGGATAAAAAGCCAAAAAGATTTTTAATTTTATTTTTACCATGTTTTTAAAATTAATATATAAATCTTAAATTAATATTGTAAACTTTGTAAAAACAATATTTTTAAAAATTGTAAATATTTGAAAAATTAATATAAGTTTGGTGTGAATTTATAATATGAATTTTTAAATTAAGATTGGTGTGAATTTTTTAATTTTTAAAATATGAATTTTATTTTTATACATTTTAAATTGTAAGTTTGGTGTGAATTTTTAATATTAATTTTGAATTTTATATTTAAGTTGTGTGAATTTAAAAACAAAAATTTATTTTATCTCATTAAGTTAAAAATATGATTTTTAAAATTCGTCGTAAGTTGAAGACTAGGTCTTTGAACTGAAATTGCTTTACCCAAGGGAGGGACGAGAACTTTTATTATCATTATTTTTAATCTTATTGAATTAAAGTATGCCAAAAACATTAAAAAAATCCAAAAATCTTAGCTTTTAAAACAATCGCTACAAAAAGACAAATTTTAAAATTTTGTCGAGGGACGGACTAGGACATCGATCTGAAACGACCTCGTCCTAAATAACAAGGGAAACAAAATTTTAAAATTAATTACTTAATTGTTTTAATTAGTATAAGATATATATATATATATATATATATATATATATATATATATATATATATATATATAAAAACCAAACTCCGCGAGTCGCGGAGTTTGAAGACTTAAATGCTGCGACGCGCGGAGGGATCGGATTACAGAAAAAATTAAAAGGAGCTGAAACAGCTCAGTTACACTCTACAACTCAAACAAACTGCGAAAACACTGCACGCAAAAACCCGAAAAAACATCCCTAAAATCACAATTTTTAACCGTTAATCATCAAATCTTTTACTAAAATCATGTTGAGAAGGATGCTATCAAGGAATTACTCAAGAAAAACGGTAAATTTCTACACCTAAACACCATTTAATCCGAAGTTTGGTGTTCTTGAGCAATTTTTTTCCCAATTTGATTTTGATGCTTTTTAGTGTAATTAGGCTTAAATTGTTTATGTATTATGCTTGTATAACCTAGATTGATGCTGTTTAACATGATTAGAAGCCTTAAACTTCAAATTTTGAGTAATCTAGGGTTTGTGTTCTTGAGCAAATTTGGGGCTTTTTGATATAAACAGGTTATGGCCGATTTTTGTCATGAATTGTTGCTAAATTAAGTAGTGTAACATGTCTAGGTAGTTAAATGATCCAAACTTTGAGCCTAAACATGATTTTGAGAATTAAAGTGGACTTTTTCAAGTCTAAAAATTCATGAACTTGATTTTTGAAAGATAATGCCATTTGAAACTTGTTTAATTGCTAGTAATGATTATTTTGACATGTTATTTGAGTTGAATGCTTATGAACTTGGCGAACATTTTCGTATATGCTTATTTGAAAAAGTGTAGATTTGATAAAAATGTGAAAATGAGCTTAAGTTTGATATAAATTGATCATGTCATTGTAATTATTTTGATTGATGATTTTGCTGACACTAATGCATATTTGGATGCACAAAAATTGTGTTTGATGTGTTTTGCAGACTGAAAGGGGTGAATCTTCATCCCAAGCCCGCAATGCTCCTGCTGAGAATGCGGAACAACAGGAGGTGGATAACTACTACAAGCAAGATATACCTCATCCAGTCATGACCTTTTCTGATATGCACTTGGAAGAGTTGCACCCGAACCTGAGATTTGACAGACTTTGGATAGATTATCCAAAATATCAAAGGGGTTTGCATACTCTTCATTCCAAAGTTGTTGAGGTACCTAGGGTCATAGAATGGGGACCCTTAGAAGCTGTAATAGTTGTTATAATTTTCTAACTTTTATTCTTAGATTTTAATAATTTTTGAATGTGGGGTAATATACCAAACTTCAAAAATATGTATATATGTTTGCAGTTTATCTTATGTACACAACAGGGTAAAACAACGCATTTTCAAAGACTGGCATTAAGTTCAGCAAAAGCAACTAATTTTGACGACAAGATGCAAAATATATGTGAAATAACAACAAGACGGAATGAACAAATGATGTGCACCATTTATCATTCAGCAAACAAACGCCAATATATTTGAAAACTTTGGTAAAAATTTAATCATTTTCACACAAATCACCCTCAATAATTTAAATTGTTACTGATTTCTTGCAAATGAGGGCATTGCAAGATCTTAAGTGTGGGAAGGGGTTAAATTCTTTCGGATTTTAAAATTTTTATCTTAAAACTTGGTTACCATTAAAAATACTAGTAAAGCAGTAGTTGTATTAGAATCTGGTGCTCTCTGATAATAAAGAACAGCCCTAGTCTTATATACTGACTACCCAATTCTAGTAAAATTTTTACAAATTTTCAATTAAATGAACTCAAAATCATGTTTATACATATTTATGAACGATAAAACTAGGTTTTAACACCGAAATTATTGTAACCTCGGAAAGGACATAAATTGAGAAACAAACCAAAATGTTAAAATTCATTTAAAATGGAATAGAGGACGATAAAAAGGAAAATAAAAGCCAAGTGTGGGAAAATTTACCAAGTTATTCAAAACATATATCACATATTTTTGTACAAATAACTGAAAATACTTTTGCTTTGGACTAAACTAAAAAGTTTTACCTGATTTACTGTAAGAAAGATGGATCTACACGATGAATCAATTCCATCATTAAAAGGAAGTAAAGTCTTCCGAAAAGGAAACGCGCTTCTTGATTTAGGTCAAGAAGTTGTCGTTCAGACCAGCTGTAGGTTGACGAAAAATCTAGAAAAGTCATCACTAAAATCAGCAGGAAATCCACGGACCTCAGCATTAAACAGGGTCGCCAAGTGGTCAGATTTATCCTAACCATGAGAAGGATTTATCTCGTACAATGGGGGGGCACCATGCAAATTAGCTGGATAAGACTAATGAATCAGATCCCCAGAAAGGATAATCTCCTTAAAAGATTAAAAATCAGCTTTTAAGCCTGATATTACTCAATCCTTGAGATTGACCTTAAAGATTGAGAATTACAAACTCATGGAATTCAATGATATCTAAACTCGAGCTTGAACGAGAAAATATTTTGATCAAAATTACAAACCGATTTGTTTTCTGAAAACCCTATTTTCAATGCGTTCATTACCATTGAACGTGAAATCCTAGGAATTCACCTGGAATTCATTAGGTCACCTGAACTAAATCGGGTGTCAACCGTAAGAACGGTGGTTGCATAGCATGGTCAAAGACAGGACCTTGTGCCAGACCGAAAAATTATAAGGGTGAGCTTTACTATTGCTCCTACCAAGGATAGTAATTGCATCCGACACGTTATAGACCATAATCAAATGCATGTCATTAGACATTGCCTTAACAGTTGCTTGTTCAACGCTTTCCTTTACAACCGGACGGTAGTTTACCGAAAGGTAATATACGGGACAAGTAAACTGGACGTGTTGCTTTCCAAATACAAGGTTAGCAAGTGGGTGACACAAAACCGCAAGTTTTGAGCTAAAATTTTCAAATCTGAAACCCACCAAACCCACAAAAATATTTTGCAAACACCGGTGAAGGGTTATTCCGAAAAACTTATCTAGGGTAAAAACTAGATTTAATTTTCAAAAGATCAAATGTTTTCATAAAGATCCAATTTCCTTAATGGATCTAAATTTTTATAGTCATGTGGGACTGTAAATCATATCGTTACTACCATTGTTTATACCGCCGTATAGAAATCACTGATGTACAAAGTGTGAAGAATAAAGAAGTGTAACTAGTATTTCAAGACGATATTGCTTGAGGACAAGCAACGCTCAAGTGTGAGAATATTTGATAATGCTAAAAACAAACATATATTTCATAGCATTATTCCTCAAGAAAGACAAGCTTTTAGTTGCAATTGTTCTATTTACAAGTGATATTCGTTTAAATAATAAAAGGTGAAGACAAAAGACAGATTCGACGAATTGAAGACGCAAACGACCAAAAAGCTCAAAAGTACAAAAGACAATCAAAGAGGTTCCAATTATTGATAAGAAACGTCTCGAAATTACAAGAGTACAAGATTCAAAGCGCAAAGTACAAGATATTAAATTGTACGCAAGGACGTTCGAAAATCCGGAACCGGGACATGAGTCAACTCTCAACGCTCGACGCAACGGACTAAAAATTACAAGTCAACTATGCACATAAATATAATATAATATATAAATAATTCTTAAAAATTATATATATATTATATTAATATTTAAAACCGTCGGCAAGAAAGACTCCAAAAGGGACTAAGCTGTATTTACAAACTCCGCGACTCGCGGAGTTTGAAGGCAAAATGTGCCGCGAGTCGCGGAGCCCCAATTTCTGCAACTCCCTATAAAAGCAACCGAATTCTGATCGCAAAAACCATCTTTTTTTCCTTCTTCTCTCAATATATACGTAAATATATATATATATATATATATATATATATATATATATAATTTATATTTTAATTTTAATTTTAATTTTAATTTTAAATCCTAATAATAAGGGTATGTTAGCGAATATTGTAAGGGTGTAAGTCGAAATTCTGTCCGTGTAACGCTACGTTATTTTTAATCATTGTAAGTTATGTTCAACCTTTTTAATTTAATGTCTCGTAGCTAAGTTATTATTATGCTTATTTAATTCGAAGTAATCATGATGTTGGGCTAATTACTAAAATTGGGTAATTGGGCTTTGTACCATAATTGGGGTTTGGACAAAAGAACGATACTTGTGGAAATTAGACTATGAGCTATTAATGGGCTTTATATTTGTTTAACTAAATGATAGTTTGTTAATGTTAATATAAAGATTTACAATTGGGCGTCCCTATAAATTACCATATACACTCAATCGGACACGATGGGCGAGGTATTTATATGTACGAATAATCGTTCATTTAACCGGACACGGGAATGGATTAATAGCCACTAGAATAATTAAAACAGGGGTGAAATTATGTACAAGGACACTTGGTATAATTGATAACAAAATATTAAAACATTGGGTTACACTCAGTCGACATCCTGGTGTACTTATTAAACAAAGTATTAAAATCTTGTTACAGTTTAAGTTCACAATTAGTTGGAATATTTAACTTCGGATATAAGGATAATTTGACGAGGATACTCGCACTTTATATTTATGACTGATGGACTGTTATGGACAAAAACCAGACGGACATATTAAATTATCCAGGACAAAGGACAATTAACCCATGGGCATAAAACTAAAATCAACACGTCAAACATCATGATTACGGAAGTTTAAATAAGCATAATTCTTTTATTTCATATTTAATTTCCTTTATTTTATATTTAATTGCACTTCTAATTATCGCATTTTTATTATTATTGTATTTAATTGCACTTTTAATTATCGTACTTTTTAATTATCGCAAGTTTATTTTATCGCACTTTTATTATTTGCAATTTCATTATCGTTATTTACTTTACGCTTTAAATTAAGTCTTGTATTTATTTATTATTTTACATTTGGTTTTAACTGCGACTAAAGTTTTAAAATCGACAAACCGGTCATTAAACGGTAAAAACCCCCCTTTATAATAATAATATTACTTATATATATATTTGTATTTTTATAAAAGTAAACTAATATAGCGTTAAGCTTTGTTTAAAAAGATTCCCTGTGGAACGAACCGGACTTACTAAAAACTACACTACTGTACGATTAGGTACACTGCCTATAAGTGTTGTAGCAAGGTTTAAGTATATCCATTCTATAAATAAATAAATATCTTGTGTAAAATTGTATCGTATTTAATAGTATTTCCTGCTAAAATTAATAGCTATTTCGTATACCCCGCTGCAAACACCACTTCGCGACAAGGTTTTGGTTGCGTCCTTATGCAACGAAAGAAAGTTATTGCGTATGCATCCCGAAAATTGAAGATTCACGAGCGAAATTATACGACACATGATCTAGAACTGGGAGCAGTAGTGTTTGCATTGAAGATATAGAGACACTACTTATATGGGGTTAAATGCACTGTGTTTACCGATCATAAAAGCCTTCAACATATTTTTGATCAAAAACAACTGAACATGAGGCAACGTAGGTGGGTCGAGCTGATAAACGACTATGATTGTGAGATTCGCTATCATCCCGGGAAAGCGATTGTGTACATATACGTATTTATACATATTTAACATGATCTAAGGATGGTTTAACATATCATTGTGTACTAATAACAATGAGTTATAAGTATACTTTGAGACTACTAACTTAAGTTTTCAAAACGATAACTATACGTAACGTTCTTTGACATATATACCTATAACTTATAATGCTTATACAAGTATCGTATAAATATGTATTTAATCACTTTTAAAGGGCTTATATACATAAAACAATATAAGTATATTTACAAAAGATAGCTATATTTGAATCCTCGTTCCGTTTCCTCAAGATTTCTACAAGTATATCTAGGGTATATGTAACCGTATCATACCCAGCTTCTATACGTATTTACTATTGGTAAATACACAACAAATCAACATCCTAATCGACCTAAAATCTGCCCTAGATATGAGGTAAGCTCAAATTGGAAGTTAGCTTGACTAATTACACAAAATTACAACATGAAAATTTGTTTGTGTCTCCCCATTTTCACGCCATACTAGTACCTCATTTTGATTCAATTTTCTACTTCCATTTCCTAGCTAAACACACACACTTTCATAAGTCTTAAACACCTTAAACATCTCAGCAAATAACCATGAAGATCTAGCCTCAAAAACAAGCTTTAATCATCATAAGAAAAACCAATCAAGAACACTACAAGTTACTACTTCCATTTTAAGTTTATACTTCAAGAATTCCAAGCTATCAAGAAGACCTTCAACCTTAAGTTTCTCTTCTTATTTTTCCAGTAGCTTTATCCAAGTAACTTGAGGTAGTAAACTCATTCATGATCTTATTCGATTCATATTCATATAGCTATCTTATTTTGAGTTATAAATTATAACAACAAGAACATAGTTTGAATGATTTCAAACTTGTTCGCAAACTAAATAGATCCTTCTAACTTAAATTTTAAAACACCTCAAGACCTATAACATATCATAATGATATGCTAACTTAACAAGATACAACTTATTTTTACAACGAACACCTTAAAACTGAATCTACGTCGTCGGAGTGCAACCGGGGGCTGTTTTGGGTTGGATAATTAAAAACCATCTTAAACTTTGAATTGGAAGTTTATATTCTGAAAAAATGATATTTCTTATGAATATGTTAATATATAAAAATCTCATGGTATAACTCAAAGTGTAAGTATTTTTTTTATAAAAATGATCATCTAGATGTTGTTTTTATGACGGAAATGATCACTTTCATAAGATTCACCCAAGTTTGACCTATAACCTGTGATTTCGAATGCAAACTAAGGTATTTACAGTTCGTATTCATAAATAATGGCTCGATCCAAGGAAGTGGCAAGTTGAACCAACAAAAACGGAGTTGTATTGAAGTTACTACGGCTAAAACAAAATCGGGTATCCGAAGCTAGTTTAGCTACGAAAATATTTTGACTAAAACCAAACTAATCATATCTTGGCTAATTAACATGATATTTTATATATATTTACTCATGATTTGATTTTACATATTTCAGGACCACCCGTAAACAACACGAGAAGATTAATTATAAGACCTCATGATTGTACGCAACACGTCATTTGACAACACGGTACTTTATGTACGCAACACGTCATTTGACAACACGGTACCATGGGTCGAGATTAATTTCGATCAATACGAATACGATGAGGTCTTTATTTATTTTATTGAGCAATTAATTGTGGACCACTAACATCGGACTGCTAACTACGGACTAATAGATATTAAAAGTATTATAAGTACATATGTAACGATTATTTGAAAAGAAAATATGTTGATATATATTATATATGGTTAGGTTCGTGATATCTATCGGAGACCAAGTCGTGTTAAATATCTTCAAGGCAAAAGTGAGTATATAGTCCCACTTTTAAACTCTAAATATTCCGGGATGAGAATACATGCATTTTATGATTTACGTTATGGACACAAGTGATTAAAAATATATATTCTACGTTGAGTTGTACCACTGTCATACTTCCCTGTAACTTGGTAACTACTATTTACATGCGGTATTGTAAACGCGAATCCTGTTGATAGATCTATCGGGCCTGACAACCCCAACCGGACTGGACGACCAGTATTCAACGGTTGCACAGTACTTCATTTCGGTGACTACACTTGGTACGGTGTAGTAAGATTTCATAATAAAGGGAATATGCGACGTTGATTAAATGTTAAGTATGGTTATCAAGTGCTCAACCACTTAGAATATTTTTATTAAAACGTTTATGTATATTAAATCTTGTGGTCTATATTTATAACGCTGCTAGCATTAAACCTATATCTCACCAACTTTATGTTGATGTTTTAAGCATGTTTATTCTAAGGTGATAAATAAAAGCTTCCGCTGCATTATGCTGAATTTAAGCAGGATTTGGAGTATGCATATTTGTGTCAAAAATAAAACTGCATATCGGAAGATTTGTAATGTGAAATATGTTGGAAATCGTATTGTTATTATCAAATGTAAAGTTTGTAAAACTAAGATTATCGTTAAACGGTAATCATTATTATGCTGTTTGAACCTTTGATTACAATAAAGGTTATGGTTTGTATTATAAAAACGAATGCAGATTTTGAAAAATGTCACATATAGAGGTCAATACCTCGCAATGACACCAATAAGTACGAGTACGTGATGTTTATAATCAATATGAACGGGACACTACATACTCCGACTTCTATAACCGAGACCCCCGTCAAACCTGACGTTCTGATACCAGTTGTTGGGTAATTACGGCCTCACTAATTTCCAACAAACGCCCAATGAAAAACAGTAAAGAAATAAGAACAATACACAACACAAGATTTAACGTGGAAACTCCAAAACAGGAGAAAAACCACCGGCCCCCAAAGAGAGAAATACACTATATCACAAATTGTTACAATGATATACACGACTCTCTTAAGCCAACTACACTCTCCAAAATATTTAACTAATACAACTCTCAAACAAGGGTAAGAAAGAAAGAAATAATCAAATACTTAAAGTGTATTGATTGGTGCAATTTAGAAGTAATCCCATAAGCTCCTTTTATAACCAAAGAGATTACTTCTCACTCTTTCCATCCACCGATGTGGAACTAAGCAAAAAACATTTCTTCTACTAGCCAAAAAATCAAACCAACATCAAGATCATCAAAAGGTGTAAGTAGCAACACCTGAAAAAATGGATTGATTTTTTATGGGAACCATGTTCATAGTTATCACTTATCAGTTTTATGATTGTTTTTATAAATTCATTGGAAACTTTAATGATTCAAAGCATTCAATTCTTTTTTCTTTATTTAATTTCTTCTTTACTTGATTTAAAGATAAATTAAAATAACACCAAAAACAGAATAAGCTAATTGAAAGTTAAACACCAATAAACAAAAGACCCAAATTTGTTCTTGTGAAGAAATGTGGTTGGTTTGCAGTTTAAACTAACTGTGAAGTTTCATTCTTCTTATTTTTCCCCTTTTCTAGCATATAAATCCTCTCAGCATCAGGTACCGCTTTAATGATGGTTTCCATCTTCAAATTCAGTTCTTCGATCTTGGCAACAAGCGTATCGTTAGTAAACATTCCAAGCATCACATTTTGGATCGTCTTCCAACTCTCAGCCAATGGTAGAACAATGATCACTGCTGACCCGATCGTCCCCCATGCTATTGCAACAATCGCCCAGAATGTAAAGTATCCTTTGCTGAATTCCTCTACAATCGCACAAAATAAAATATTAAAAACAATCCCAAATTATGGGTGTTCATCGGTTCAGTTCGATTTCATCCGTTTATTCGGTTCATTTTGTTCTGTTTTGAAAATTTTGGAGACAAAACCTTAACTAGAACCGAATTAAATATCAAAACCGAAATCGAATCAAAAACGAATTCGAATTCAGTTCAGTTTCGGTTAAAACTGAAAACTTAGTAAATCATAATTTAACCAAAATATTTTAAAGTTGACTTTTGATTTTAAAATTAACTTTTGTCTATATATATTATTTAATACTCCATCCGTCCCAAAATTATTGTCACACGTTGACTTTTTAAGTCTATCTTATACAACTTTGACTTTAAATATTTTTGTATGTTTTATATAATATTTGATGAAAGTTATATAAATGAAAACACATTTTAAAACCGAATCCATCCATATATTCATCAAATATTATATAGCGCAAATAAAAATATTTAAAGTCAAAATTAAAAAATAAAGACTTTGAAAATCAAACATGATAGTTATTTTGGGACGCAACGAGTTTGAAAAAGTAAACCAAAAATTGAATCTAAAATCGAAAAATCCGAAATGAAAACCAAATTCAAATTAGGTTTGATTTTTTTCGATTTTCATTCAGTTTGGTTTTCGAATAAATCGGTTTTATACCAAATATTTAAATGTCTTATCCCAAATTGAAGAAACTAGAGTAATTGAATGAAACCTGAATTTGAACTTACTTGCAGGAAGGGTTAAAATAGGCCATAATATAACAATCACAACAGTAAAACCCACACCCCATTTGATGATCCATTTCTTGGCATGAACTAGCTTCTCCTCTTTAAATTCATCAATTGCAAGTTCACTTTTTTCCTTTTCAACAACTGTTATATTCTTCGTTGTTTCCCAATCATAATTTTGTGGCTTCAAGAAACTGCATATAGCATGAACTGCCCCACCCGTTAGAATCGAAACTAGGTTACCAGCCAACATAGGCGCGTTTCTTCCTGTTGTGTCTAAATTAACTCTACCATATTCAACGCTAGCAACAGTTAACCATGTAACGATTCCAAGGATACATCCGACTATGGTGCCTAAAATGGCTCCAAATGCGTTGGCTTTTCGCCATAGAAGCATGAACGCGATTGGGATAACAGCTGAACCGATGAATACACCCATGGCTAGATACATCCAGCCGAGTGAAACTCCGGCTTTGTTTAGTATAACTGCTAAAATACCCATGAAACATCCGAATGAGAACACAACCGATCTAGAAACTTTTAAGATTTGTTTTCCGGTGGCGTCTGGATTGATGTATGTTCGATAGATGTCGTATGTGCAAAGTGATGAAACTGCGATTAGCTCTGAAGAACCAGCAGATGTCACAGCCCTGATGCAGATCAAAGATATTAGACTATTTCTAACGGTTGTGGCGTTTCTTTGTGGTGTCACTTGTCTTTTTGCATTTTTTTGCTGAGTATGACGTGTTTCTTTTTTAGGTGGAGTAGTGGTGGTGTTTCTTTTTGGTGTTAGTTAGGAGTATTGTGATGATGTGTTAAAATATAATTGGGTTAAGTATTAAAAGAAGATAAAAATAATATTTTTAAATTAATAAAAAATAAATAAACAAGTGATACCAAGTTTCTTTTTGTGTCACTTTCTAACTCACACCAAAGTAACGCTACAAAGTGACACTCCATTACAGCAAAAATTGGCGTTTCTTCGTTGCCACATGGGCAAGTGACGGTGTCACTTTGCACCGTTACAAACAGCCTTAGGAAAAAGTCAGAAAGTGGGATTTGTCAAAATTTCAAATGAGTTCCGTGTTCAAGTTTGTAATTAATAGTGACAAAATGGGAGTTTATGGGTCACAATGGGCACTTTTTGCGGGTTGAAATAATTTTTTTTTTGAACGGCGATTTTTTGGCATTAGTAGATCATTTATTTCAATGACCCTCATCATTTGCACGTATTACACACGTTCGGGCGGAAACCCGAACCCGATCGACGGTACTCGGGAACACATCCATTCGGGCAGTGTTCCTGGGTAGAGGTCCGTGAACGAAATCCGGTAAAACCTCTCTATAGGGTCAATATATACCACCATTATTGATGTTCAAGTGTTTTAAAGAAAATCATGTCATCTCTAAGTATCGAAACCATGACCTCTCCCTATCCCATGACACAAAGTACATTGGGGGAACCGTTGGGGGTTGAAATATGTAATGTCCTTTATTGGAAACACCTTTTGACCATTGATTTCAATCATTTACATAAGAATTAGTGTGTCAAATGCGATCATATAACATATTTACTTTTTAATCAAAGGGTCTTTAGCCTAGCGGTATCGAGGTAACCAATCAACCTTGGAGTTGTGAGTTCGAGTCCTGGGGTGATCTATTTGTAATGGGTGATGATATATACACAACCAATTTTTACAAATACACAACCAAACATGCTTTATAGTGTTATACTGTACAACACTGTAAAACATGTTTGGTTGTGTATTTGTAAAAATTGATTGTGTATATATCACTACCCATTTGTAATTGTGTGTGTGTTTTCCGTTCTAAAAAAATAAAAAAATAAAAAAACAAAAAAAAAACCTTGGGTTCTTTTTAACCATCGCAAGATAAGCTAGTGGTTGGGGCCCTAAGTTTTTTTTTTTTTTTTTTGTCTCATGTTCAAACCTCACTTCAATGGTCAGATACAATACCCCGATAGGCCACGAACATGTGAGGTAAATTACTCTCCTTCCCGACTTAGCCTAAACAGTAAAAACCTTATTTGTTTACCCATTTACTTTTGAGATAAATTATTTACGATTTTTTTTTATGTTAAAATTACAATTATGGCAATTTTTGAACTAACATGTTTTTTATTAAATAATTTTTAATGTGATTAAGATTGTAGTAACTCACATGAAAAGCATGGTGAGAAGGAGAACGGATCCTCCTTTACCCATTAATGCGATAGCTGTAGCAGGAGGAACAAGTCCGCGGCTCGCTTCACTTGCTGTTAGCGGAAGATCAAGAGCTAGAGCACCTAAACCAAGAGCTGTGGCTAACGAGAATGGAACAGCAAACCATACGAGCCCACCTAGCAAGTATCCTTTATGAGTTGACGATGGTCTAGCTGCAATTGCACTCACCCAGTATCCCTATAGGAATAACAATATCAATATCATTCAAAAGTTATTAACAATTCTTGCCAAACGATGATATTTAGACGTTTAGAATTGGTGATTTTGGTTGGTTAACGGGTCAAAACTGATAACTTTTAGTACAGGACCGGGAGACTTTCTACCCAACTTTGTAACGGCTTATCAATAACTAACTTGTCATATCTGATTAAAAGAATTATATAATTTGAATTAAAAATTGAATTTGAATTACACTGTACATGAGTTCGGCCCTTTTTAGCCTGTTTATGGCTAACCTTTTCTGTTTTACCCATTTGAACCCTTAGAAGTAAAACATTGAAGGGACCATGTCATAAGTAAACAAGTCGAAAGTTCCATGTGTAATGAAAACTTACATTGTCTACGAACACAGTGCCAAAATTTCCGACAATATTGATTATACCAAAAACGAGCCCACCAGAGCTCAACATCGTTAGGTATGATCCTTTGTAGTTTCCTGAAGCAGGCCCACAAGATTGTCCATGGTGAGAGAACGGTTCTTGACATATTCTAGATCGGCTTGAGACTTCCATTACACGTTGATATACAACACTCGGGCTCCCAAGCTGACTGCTAGTCAGGTAGACTAAGTACACGAAGATGACTAGCACCACGTGCACTGAATATATACCGAAAATAAATCAAATTCTTGATCTTCTAAGGTCAATAAAGTTGTGGGTTTGACCACAAAAGTCAAAAGTCAACATGGTAGAAAGTAGTGTAAGATTACCTATAACAGAATGTATATAGCTAGCTAGGAAAGTGGCTTTCAATCCTCCTGCTAGCGTATATACGATCACTCCAAGCGGTATTAGAAAACTTGCAGCGTAAATATTGACTCCGGTTAGGGCATTTACGACTGCAGAGCCACCGAGAAGCAGCATCGCTGTTACTATGATATTTGTCATAAAACAAAATACCAAAAACACGACATGTGCACCCGTTCCCCATCTGCAAACAAAACATTCAAACAATGTTGTTAACATAACAGATATGAAAATACAAGAAATTAGAAGGTCGGAATCTTGAAGACAATAAAACATACCGAGCTTTAACAATTTCACACACGGTATGAGCATGAGGAGCCTTTCGTTTGATCTCTATAGCAATTACACCAAACAAGAGAACCTGAGCGAAAAAACGCGCAACTGTTAATGGACAAAGTACAAGATTAAAGCGTAATGAATGAAGGTAAAAATGTGGGGTGAAGCTAGATCGAACCTGGATGGTGGCACCACTGGCGTACCAGAATGGACCACTGACTCCATACTCCCAAGCAACATTTGAACTTTGTAATATTGTTGCAGCCCATGTCCACTTTCAATACATGATTAGGTTAGATAATACATGCATGAAACTTTAAGCCCACACATTTATGTAGAGAATAGAGATGCATAAAACAGGCTAACTTTTTTCAAATGACCTTAGGTTTAGTGCCTTAGACTAGCGGCACAATGAAATCAAATGTTGTGACACAACAATGACAACGACATGTTTGCACACACTGTGGTGGTATCCCGTTGTGATGTTGTGGGATCATTCAACGAAGAAGACAAAGGTAGTTGTGGTCTCTGATTGGCTAGCAACTCTATTTTTTTAATTAATCCAATACCAATTATATTTTACCACAACACCCACAACACAACATTTACCACATCGTCCCCTCCATCCCACAGCAATGTCAGGTAAGCAAAAAAACACTCCCACAACATCACAACATTTACACTCACCGTAAAGAATGGTCTTAGTGGTATGAGATTGTACGTTCCATCTCACTTGAGATTAGAAAATAAAAGTAGAAATATAACCAATAGAATGGTGTTTTATTTCTATTTCTATTAATGTACCAAACATTTGGTTTGTTAAAAAAATAATACTCCGTAAGCTTTTTATAACATTTAATTCAGTTTAGTTATAATTACAATATAAACCTTTAATTTAAATTTAATTAATTTAATATCACATGTGACCATTTTTGTTTAGTCCGGGTTATAGGCAATTCCCCTGATATTTAGAAAAGTCAACTAAATTTTAGTCAAATTCTGTTATCCGATCAAAAACAAATTGAACCTAGAAAACCGATACAAACCCAGAAAGATTAATTAAACAGTAGTACCTGAGATACAATAACACTTGCTATCAGTCCTGTTTTAACGTTTCTTCCTGCAGTGTTAAACCACTCCGAAGTATGTTTCGCTCCCACGTAACGTTTCTCCAACCATACCTATGCCAAAAAACATTCATAACTCGTAACCAAAAAATAAAATAATTATTCATTTCCAAGGTAATGATTAAAATTAAAATGGTCATTCAGTTTGAAAATATTCTTACCTCATAATCAAATTACAATATAATTAATTAATGTAACGTCAAACGATTAATCATCTGAAGATAGTCGAGGTCACATATTTAAACCTCACTAGCAACATATCATCTTTAGTGGTCAGTCATAATACAGTTAGGCCTCATAAATTTGAAAAAAATATTACTTTCATCCATTTGGAGTTTCCTAACTAGCATATGTGAGTCGCTTCGATACAAAATTTTGCCGTTTAAAAAAAAAAAAAAAAGCTTTGAAAATAAAAATTTAGCAGTTTAACTGTTTTATTGTCAAACGAATAGGGAACTTACCAAAAAAGAGGTGAAGAAAGCGAAAAAGGCACCAAATCCAAGAATAACAGAGTAACCAACACTTTGATTAAGGACAGCTTTGCCACCAAAGAAACTGTTTTGTCTCACACAAGTGTTGCCTGAAGTATGGTAATACTTGCCGGAGAAATCAAAGGGGGGACAAGTTGCCATGTTTGTTTTGTGTGTGTATGAATGTAAATTGCAACGAGGTTGAGATATTTGGTAATTGTGGCGGAAGGAACAATATAAAGTCAAACGATAGAGATGAAGGGATGAAGTGTAGTTTGATATGAAAGTGTGAAGTATCTAATTATTGGTACAATGGGAATCTATTCAACGACTTGGTGATTCCATAGTGGGCCCACTTGAATTACCAATTATAAAATCAACCCAATAATTATAATTTTATTTTTTTATTGATTATTTAATTTAATTTATATATTATATATTAAAAATATAGAAATAAATACAATACTAAATTTCATTAATAAAGAAAATACATTAATTAAAAAAATACAATACTTCTATTAATTCATTTTAATTTAAAAAAGTACTAATAAATAAAAGAATAATAATAAGAATGAAAAAAAAGTACTAATAAATAAAAGAATAATTATAAGAATGAAAATACAATACTCCCTTCTTACGTTTGCAACAACAATGAAAAAAAAAAACTATAAATAAAAATTAGAAAATACGGAGTAAAAGAAGAAAAAAGAAAAGAAAAAAAATAAACAGCGTTACCCGTGTAACGGTGGGAGGCGACGGCGACCTTTAACGGTGGTTTAACGGCGGTCGAGAGTCGGTACATCCGCCGTCCCTGGCGTTAAATTCCAATAACGGTGAAAAAAGGTGACGACTCCTGGTGCTCATAAGGTATTATTAAAAGTATGTAACATTTTCATGATATAATTCTATATGCTCTTAATTCAATAAATAAAATTGTTGTTTCTTTGTTACTTATTCTGCTACTTAACTTAAAAATTCATCTGTTTACAGAAGGATATAGACCGTTTACTACAGAGTATTTATCTGTATTAAGTCATGTTTCTATTTGCATATGTTTGAGAATGGGTGTCTAATTTTATGTCTTCTGTAAACAGACAAATTTTTAGATTAAGTGATAAAGAAATAACACTTTTACTTGTTTAATTGAGGGCTTAACAAAAACATGTCATTAATTAAGTGAAAAGTAAAGAGACCAATATCAGAAACCCTTTCACAAACAGAGAGAAATGAAAAAATGACTTAATAGCCCAAACTGTAGCTACGTTAATATTATTTTATATTTTATTTATAACAAAATACATGTGAATTATAGTAAAATTGATCTTGTTGAGGCTACGCGGGAAAAAAAAAAAATTCGATTATATTTACTTATTTGCATGCAGCCTACTCGAGTCATTCAATTTTAATCGATTATGTTACAGTATAATTTTAGTTTTGTCAATTCTTCCCAACATACATGTTTCAAGCGTTTACAATTCGTCAAGTATATATTGGCAAATTAATATTTCCTATGGATTGAATGACAGTTTGACTTAGTTGACTTCGGTAAATAGGCCTCGGATTAGGTGTTCTTGGGTTGCTCGGTGCATGGTTTGAATTTGCGGTTTCTACGGTGTGTTGACGCGGGGTTGGATACAGGGTCGGGTTATGTGTATGTGTGTAGGCTTAGGCTCGGTGATTTTGTTTTTATGTAATCTCATTTGTAATTCCAACGTGCTAGCTCTGTATTAGTCGTTCATATTATTTAAGACGAACAAAGTGATTGTCAATGTGTTGCGGTCGTTTGTGACCAGATCGTCATGATCTGTCTACTGTTGTACCACCAGATTTTATATATATACATATTAATATTTTGTCAACAAAAAAAAGTTAATATTTTGCCAACAAAAAAGAAGGTTACTAGTTGTATTTGTCTTTGGAAGTATTACTCCCTCCGTCCCACTTAAAGTATCCACATTTCTATTTTGGGATGTCCCATTACAAATGTCCACTTTGTATTTCAACCAATGAGAATAGATTATTCTGGAGAGAGAAGAATGCTGATTGGTAGAAAATGAAGTTGGTGAAATTTCCTAAAACTGTGTGCAAAAAGTAAGTGGACATTTGTAGTAGGACGGAGGCAGTGGCTACTCCACTCTATGAGAAGTGGGGTCCCATGACCCCATTAAATATTTTTTTTTACACTATCTACTCTTCAAATTGTACGGGACACCACTAAATTTAACTATAGGACCCCATATATTTTAAAAATTTATGATTTTCAAAGGTAAACAACCACTAAAGTACCCTTAAAATATAATTAGTTTCGATAAAAAAAATTAGGACCCCATTGAGTTTTCATCCTAGATTCGCCACTGGACGGAGGAGTGTGGTCCCTGATTTCTTAGCCATACGCAATCATATCATTTGACTTGATTTAATTCGTATACTATAAGTCTATAAATTTGTTATCTGAAAGGGCATTATTCAATTTTTATTATGGTAAAAACAATCCTTAAGAGTATCTAAGATTCAAGTATCTTAATAAGTCAACTAGCTAGTTTTCCATAGAGCAACTACAACCAATAACATATCATACTTTCAATTTACGGTTGACATTATATATGTATGTAGATGGCAGTCAGAATATTGGTTGTGAATTGATTCACCTTTCCCATTCATTCATCGAAAAAGAGGTGAAGAAAGCGAAAAAAGGCACCAAATCCAAAAATAACAGAGTAACCAACACTTTGATTAAGGATAGCTTTGCCACCAAAGATGCTGTTTTGTCTCACACAAGTGTTGCCGGATGTATGGTAATACTTGCTGGAGAAATCAAAGGGGGGACAAGTTGCCATGTTGTTTTGTGTGTGTGTGTGTGTGTATGAATGTGAATTGCAGTCACAAAAGTGTTTATTAGGTTGAGATATTTGGTAATTGTGGCGGAAGGAACAATATAAAGTCAAAGAATAAAGATAAGGATAGGGAAGAATATAAAGTCAACACAGGGCTAACATGTCCTGCCGATGCACATATTTTGCAACAAAGTGAGGTACGATATGAATGTGTTAAGTACTCGGTATCTAATTATTGATACAATGGGAATCTATTGAACGACTTGGTGATTCCATAGTGGGCCCACTTGAATGATAGCAAAATATATATATATATATATATATATATATATATATATATATATATATATATATATATATTATATTTATTTATTTTTATATTAACAAATACTTGTAAATTATAGTAAAAGTATGTCGCTCTAAATTGTTATATTTGTACATATTTGTTGGGGTGTAAACCAAACTCCACATAAATAAGTGAAAGAATATAATCGTGAGTTTATTGCTTTGCTATGATCTCAATATATACATGCATACATATCGTTGTACATATCTCTAGATATCTCTATTTCCTAATTAACATCCCTTTATTTATGGGATGGATACAAAACATATTCTCTATTGATAATATAAGATAAACTTCACAAATAAATTGTTGACTAAATGTATAGCTAATATACAGCTATTACTCTCCCGTAGTCGAAGCCTGCGTTAAAGTGAAAATTCATTTCGATGTGTTTGGTCCGCTGATGATGAACTAGATTCTCAGAAAGATGAATGGCACTCATATTATCACAAAAGACTAGTGTTGCTTTAGTTATCGGACAATGTAATTTTAGAAGAAAATTTCGTTCCAACATTGCTCAGCGACGACATTTGCAATCCCCGGTATTCAACTTCAGCGCTGGAGCGAGACATAGTTGTTTGACGTTTAGACGACCAAGAAATCAAGTTGTCACCATAATAAACACAATAACCCGAGGTAGATCGTCAAGTATCGGGACATCCACCCCAATCCACGTCCGTATATGAAATAATATTAATTGAACTAGATTGAGTGATTTGTATCCCGAGAGGTAACGTTCCTTGCAAATAGCGAATAATTCGTATCAAAGCATTCATGTGAACCTCTTTTGGATCATGCATGTGCAAACAAACTAGTTGCACTTGAATGTCCGAAAATGTATTAGATGATATATTAAAATATGATTGGAAGTTGGTTGGAGAAAAATAAATTATACTTGAATAATATTATATGTAAATGTATATGTAAATGTGTGTTGAATTCTAATTGGATGACAAAAACCTCACACCCATCAAACGTTGTCAAACAGTAACTCCGGGTTAATTGGCATCACCTTTTGCTAGGGCGGGTGTATAGTGTGACCAGTGGCACGAGACACCACTGAAATATACGATGCAGTGGATTTTTTTTTTTGAGTTTTTAACTAGTGATACCAGTGAATAGTGTAAATTTTCTTGTGTGACATCATTGAAATAAGTCATTTGGTAGAATTTTTTTTTAAAGTTTTAACCGATGACACCAGTGACTACCAATTCTAGATCCACCACTGCCGCATTTTTAACGCCTGTGACCGCTGGGTTGTTTTTAATTTTATGAACCAACTCGATTTCACAATTTGACTTCTGCTTCATATAAATTTGGTTACTGATTTCGAATCCTTTAAAGAAAAAAACAAAAAAAAAACAGATTTGTGTATGGTGAAACCAAAATATAAGTTATATATCCATCATCAACTGAATTCCCCCCACAAAAAAACCAAACACATACAAATATTTGTTCATAAAATTTTAATGGAAATTACTTCAAAATTAATTCAAGTAAAGAGCATCGTTTCACCTTCAACTTCCCAAAACCCTAAATCCCATCATCGCCGAAATCAATCTTTTCCCGGCAAATCATCATCACCATCATCCACCATTCAATTACCCCTCCACAGACCTCACCGGAAAATTCTTCAACCCGTCAAACCCCCGCCAAAAACACCAATATCCACCACCACCACCACAACTGCCACCACCCCTTCCGATATTCTACGGTTGTTGGACTGCCTAGGGTTTCCGGTACCGGAGGCGTTATATATTTCTCTAATCAATGAATGCACCCACTTTCGTGACATCAATGAAGCTGTTTTAATACATAATCATCTTACTAGGAATCATCGTAATCGAGCTCGGTTAGCCCTGGTTAATCGCGTATTGATTATGTTTGTAACGTGTAGGTGTATGCTGAATTCACGCCAGGTGTTTGATGAAATGACTAAAAGAGATTTTAACTCATGGGCGATTATGATTGCTGGATATACAGATATTGGTGAGTATGATGAAGTGATTGAACTGTTTATATGTTCTGATTTTCAGTATATAATGTATAGTTGTAGAAGTTTCCCCATTTCTTGGGTTTTGGTATGCGTTCTTAAGGCGTGTGCTGATACGAAAAACTTGAAACTTGGTGAACAAATTCATGGTTGGTTGATAAAATTGGGTTTTACAAATGATTTGTTTGTGAGTAGTTCGTTGATTAGTTTTTATGGGAAGATTGGATGTTTGGAAGGTGGAGAGTTAGTTTTTGATCAAATGAGTTGTCGTCGTAATGTTGTTGTTTGGACAGCTAGAATTATCAACAAATGTAAAGAAGAAAAGTTTCATGAAGTTCTTGAAGTTTTTAAAGAAATGGGGAAAGAGGGTATTAGGAAAAACAGCTTTACGATATCGGGTGTTCTTAGTGCGTGTGCAAAGATCAGTGACGACGGAAGTTGTGGTGAGCAGGTTCATGCTAATGCCATAAAATTAGGACTAGCATCTAAAAGTTATGTGCAGTGTGGGTTGGTTCATATGTATGGGAAATTTGGGTTGATTAATGATGCGAAAAAGGTGTTTGATATGAATGAAAGTAGGAGAAATCGTGCATGTTGGAACGCTATGTTGACTAGTTTTGTTCAACATGGATGCCTTATTGAAGCTATTAAGTTCTTATATCAAATGAAGGCAGCTGGTGTGCAACCTCAAGAATTGTGGCTTAACAAATTGAGATCATTGTGTGGGAGTGAGATTTTTGAATTCAAGTAGTCTCTGAGATCCAGATAGACTTGTACTCTAAGGTCAACTATATGGACTCGGTTTACGTTAGCGTGTTAGCTAGCTTATACATGTCTATATACGAGCAAGGTGCACCATCCAGATAGATGAAGTTGGGTTACCATAGCATGGACCTCTTAATTGTGCATCTAGGTGCACCATATCGAATTTATAAGTAAATTGTTGTAAATTAATTAGCTTACCCCAATGTCGAATTTTAAATTATTAAAGTTTAAATTATTGATTTCTTGTTTCCAATTTTCAGAGTTTAAATAGATACACACATGTTTATATTGCTGTGATGGAACTGTAACTCCACTTATAAAGTACATTTATATTTATATAAAGTTCTAGTCAAAAAGTTGTGTTTAAATAGATACACACATGCTTATATTTATATTTATAATGGTAAAGGATTTTTGTTGTTGTTTTGGTGAGTGAGGTTGGTTAGTTGACGGTGACGTGGCAAATGTGCTGGTAAAATGGGGAGTAGTCAGACGTCTTGAGTGACGTGTTGAGTGACGTGATACAATACGCTTGAAAATTGGGTTAAAAAGGTGATGAAAAGTATTACAAATATATTAAACAAGTATTGCACGCCATTTTTTTTCATGTGCTCCAATCAACACGCCAAACAAAAATTCAGCCTAGCACGCTGCGTTACCGACGTGGTAGCGGCGCGCTCTTGGCACATCTCATCTAAGACCATTTTTAACAATGTCTGGCGTTTTGGCGTGATAGTGAGTGGGGGTGTGTAATAACCCTGCTATTTCCGTTAAGCTTTGTTAACTGTCCGTTAAGTTATTTATCGGTACTTACTTTCGTTTTGTGTATTTAATCGAATTAAATGCATACTTGAGTTCATGATGGACTACTATATTTAATATATGATTATATTAGCCGAGAAACTTATTTCATGGTTTGAAATACTGAGAAAACGATATGATTTGAAAACTGCAACATAGGTCTCACGAGATTGCGAAACGCTCGATTTTTGATAAAATAATTATTTTTAATAATTATTCACTTTAATAAAAACTTAATTAATTTATTATTTATTTAATGGTGGATTGTGTTTTAACGACCGGTTAATGTTCCGGGAACACGGTACGGTTAATGGCACTCGAAACGGATCACTGAACGCGAGCTAGTAAGCAAAACGAGCCCATGGACTCTCTCCCTTGGACCCCTCGCCCGAACCCACCCCAACACCCCCTAATGGACTTGTTTTGGACTTAATGGTTCACTACTTGCTTAGTTGAGGCCCCTTCCTACCCCTCATAATTACACGTCGAAACTTCAATTCCTGAAAATGAAAAATACATTAATTTAAAAACGATTAGATAAAACAATGTTTCATTTTTTCCGTCAACCGAGTCCTGACTCACGTAACATGACTCAAGACTACTCGAATCGGAGTGCGCCCGATTGTAACTTGATTGGCCCATGTTTACAAGATACAACTCAATTGGACAAGGTCGTGTCTTGGCTCGCTCTTTTTACGTATCTCATTGTTCGTCCGTAAACAGAAACATCAGCACTTGATGCTCTTCGTCGAAATACACAATTTGCGTAAATACATATGATGTTTCTTTTTGGAGGAACTTTTTCAACTTTGACCAATCAGAAACGTCATCTTCAAAAGATTTTTTTTCCCCCGTCAAAGTGTGACTTCCAGTCATACTTAGCTCTACCCCCGTAACGTACATTAATGGAAACTTTGTTCGAATTCGTGGTTTGCGTTTGATAAAATGTATGTGTGTAAAATGTATATGAATGTTTATGTTTGCAGAAACGAAGTTGAATTGTATATGTATGTGTGTGTATAAAGTTGAAGAGTGTTTATCTTCTTCATTTGATCGGTATGTACATGTATATATTGTTTAAAAAAAACAATCGTTGCAAAAAAAGACAGTAATATATCCGTTAACTTCAAATTCATACACAAACAGCCAATCAAAACATGATACGTCGACAAAATGGATCATGCACGCTGCAAAACTTCCCGTGCATGTAGCCAGCACGCTTCATTCAAGACCCACTAACACGCCTTGTTATGGCGTGTTAGTGGCACTGGGTACGAAAAATGCTTTGTTAAAAATGTTATAAGACCTTCTTTAACGCCGACGTGCTTGGCCGGTTTTGGAACCAACACGCCGTCGGGCACGAGTTAGCGCGACGTGTTGTGGGGGTGGGAGGCCGACGTGCTTCAACCCAACACATGAACAATTGTCTGCGTGTTGATCGAATTGGTGACGTGGGAGGTTATATACCTTCCAAATTTGCAACGGATATATACATATAGTCATATTTTAAATAATTAAAAAACTTACTTTTTATCTATATATGCAATATCAAACACAATTTCAAACACACTTTCATTTCTATCTTCTAAAACAATTTCAATTTCTCTATAAAATCATTACTCAAAATGGATACATATTTAAAGCTCGTCGACGATGATTCTTCAAAAACGATGAAATGTTATTAAGTGTTATGTGTTCGTGTGCCGAAGAGCTAAACCGAGAAGCTGGTGAGGGCTCAACTTAGGGGCCTCGATGACCTCCACAAGCCCGAATCCATATTCCTAGGGATCGCGAAGGTGCGGCTGAACGTCTATGTGAAAACCCGGAAATTTTCGACCAAATTTAAACTTTAATCTTTATATGTTTCCGACACGATAAGCAAAGTTTGTTAAGTTAAGTCTCGAGAATTTTAAACTGTGTTCATACATTCATTTAACCTCAACCAAATTCCGACGATTCACGAACCATTACATAAGTGAATATGATTATATATATATATATATATATATATATATATATATATATATATATATATATATATATATATATACACACACACACACACACACGTATATATATTATAACTTGAGAATGCTAACAAAGTATTAAAGGTATAATACTTTACAGGAACGTATTTGTTCCAATATTTTTAACGAAGGAATTATAAGATAATATCAGATGATTGAATTATTAGATATATTGTGATATGATTACGGGTCTCTGTTATGAGGTCCACTATGATTTAAGAAATCTATTCTTTTTAACGGTATTCGAAATAATTGGTAAAGTGATCTACATATGAAAACAAAGTGTCAAATGACGAAAATTAGATAAATGTTAGTGGAAGACTAAAATTCATAATAATCAATTGATTTAGTTTCAAATGTACGAAAACATTTTTCGATATAATAAAACTCGATTATTAAAATGTTTTTGTGTAAATAACTTGAGTTAGAATATTAGTTGTTAGATATATAAATAGCTTGCAACGTATATTAAAACATGTTTACGTATATTAGATATATATGACTTCAAATTAATTAAGTAAACGATAGTAACACTCGCTTATTGATTCGATTCATATTTAGATATGTCAATTAGTACGTTAAGAAGTTAAAATAAACGCTAGTACATAAATGAACTATACTTAGTTAAGTTTTAAAATGAAAACGTTATATGATATAATAATTTCTATTCTGTAAACGTTATGTGACATAACCATTATTAAATATTTAAATGGTTTTAAATTATATAATGGTCTTTGAAATACATTTAGTTTTGAAAAATTATATATTATATTATTAAATAAATATTTCAAATTTATATTTCGAAATGAAAGTATATATATATATATATATATATATATATATATATATATATATATATATATATATATATATATATTTTACAACGTAATAAGATTTAATATTAATTTTATTTATAAAACATTTTATTTAAAATAATACTATTTTGTATATATATGCATATGTATATATAATGCGATGTCGATTTATGGAAGCAAATGACCAAAACACTCAAATGAATAAGTTACACTTTGAGTGGGATAGTTTTTCATTGATTTAAGTATAAAGGTACATTACACGAAACATAAAGTACCAGTTTTCTAAGCGTACGAAAATGCGTTCGAGAAACCGGAACCGACACATAAGTCGAGTTCCAACGTACAATAAATCGGAACTAAATTTACAGGTTAACTATGTACGTAAATATAATATAATATTTAATTAATTATATGAATTAAATATATTATAAAATCTATATATATATAAAAATTTGTTAGCCGCCCATGTTTTACTCAATGAGGTGCTGGATAAAGTTAGGCCATGATTGCGGTTCTCATTACCTTCATCACTCCGAGATTGCGGAGTTAATGGGTCCCAGAAACATCCTATAAATCTCGAACGCGTTTTGGTTGATTTCACAATTCATATATCCATTTATCTCCCGGATTACTCCGTAATATTTATTTAATTTAATATTTTATTTATTATTAAATATTATTATTATTAATCTATTTATATTAATATTAGTAGTAATATTATCAGTATTATACATAAAATATTACGACGAGGTTATGAACGAGTTATTTCAAGACGAGTTTTTCGAGCGGGATAGAGCTAAGAAAATTATGGGTTATAGCTATGGAGGTTATGAGTATTGTTCGGGAGTATAGCTCGTGAAGTCAATCTAGTGTTTATCATCTCCGTTGCGTCTACGTACTTTCCTGCAATATTGAATCACAATATTGATACGTGAGCACTCATAACTTAACTTTTATTTATTATTAGTGTATCCATGACTAGTGGTCGAGTATATAAGATTATGCATGCTTGTATATTTGATATTGTCATTAGATAAGTTATGATAAATCATGAATTTAATACATATGCAACTGAGATAAGGTATATGATATGCATGTCGTTGGAAAGCTGGCAAAAAATTAATAACTTTTCATTTAGAAAGTGTATGGTTTCGATGAACGGATTAAAAAGATATAGTCAATTGAATTATCTATAATTTTAAGTATCATTGTTAAAATGATTATTATTACTATCGTCGTTATTATCGTCGTTATTATCGTCGTTATTATTATTATCTAATTATTATTATTATTATTATTATTATCATTATCATTATTAGTATAAATATTATCATTAAAATTGTTATTATTATTATTATTATTATTATTATTATTATTATTATTATTATTATTATTATTATTATTATTATTATAACAATCCGGAAATTTCCGATAAAATTTAAACAAATTTTTGAGATGTTTCAATTATCTTTGACCAATTCCGACGATTCATGAACAAATAATTTTAAATGAATATGTAAACTTGAAACATAATACGACTTAATTGTTATAATTAAAAATGTAAAACTTTATACAAGATAATATTGCTGTTATATTATTACTTTTATTATTATATTTAACAATATTATCATTATCATTTACAATTATCATTATCAGTATTGTCATTACAATTAATATTAATATCAATATCAGTAGTAGTTATATTATTATTTGAAATATATAATGAAATGTGATACATTTAAATTGTAATATTACTAGAATTATTGTTATCATTATTAAATTCAATATTATAATTTATAATAAGATTATGATTTCTATTATTTATTCATTATCATTATTAAAATAAGTATTATTATAAAAATATCATTTATTATTAATGATATTATTATTATTATTAACATAATTATCAACAAATATCACTATTCTTGTTAGTTATATTATTGTTGTATTAAAAGTATTATTATTATTATAATTATTATTTTTAATACAATTATTATTATTATTAATATAATTATTATTATAATTATTGTTAATTTGTATATTAATTAAATGAAAAAGGCATATACCTAAATTAGGTACTAACAACGACTGCTTTTATTTATTTATTTTTTTTAAAAATCACTATCTTCTTTATATTTTATATATTTTTATAAAAGAAAAATTAGGTATTTTACTTTTCTGTTCTTTCTGCTTACTGAGTCGACACACACATTTTTGCATTATAAATCAATCCAATTCTGTATTGAAGGATCCCAGTCGATTTTACATTATTATTATCAGTTTCAATAACCTTTCACAGCTTTCTTTTAATCGAATTTAAACAGAAAATGAAGAGAAACAGACTTGATACCCCTGTACGCGTTATCTTTTTATCAAAAGCTCAAATCCGAATCATTCTTCAAAATCCAAAAATACAGTTTGGTTAGGAATATTTCACTTAAACTATCTGTAAAATTTCATCCTTCAATTCCTCAAATCGAAGTCGAATTTCGGAGTCAAAGTTCAAATTTAAAAAGTCAAACAGTTCATTTTAAGTTTAATTCGAGTTCGTTTTTGTGTTTCAGATTAAATTGATGAATGAGAAAGTTTATGGGTATGATTCAGAAACTTTTTCATGTAGGAATCATTGTCCAAAACGTTCTAAATTTTGAAATCATTATTTATTTTTTATTTTTTGAAATTACGAACAGCAGCAGCAGTAATATTTATTTATTTATTATTTTATTTTTTATACAGACGCCATAATCTGATTTTTTTTTGTTTCGTTTGCAAATTAAAAACCCATTTCAATGTCTTGATTATTATGGTTGATTAAGGATTTGGTCATTTGAGTTTATGGGGAAGAAGATGGAAAAACTGATAGATATATTGAATATATAGATTTAGGTTTGGCTTTAATTCAGAAAAATAGAAGTAGTGGAGTGGTAAAGTGTGTATGTGGGTTTGCGAGAGGTCACGGGTTCGAGTCCCATCTTGAGCAATTTTTTTTTGGAATAAGGTCTTTTCCATCTCATAATTATTATTATTATTATTATTATTATTATTATTATTATTATTATTATTATTATTATTATTGTTATTATTATTGTTATTATTAAGTAGTAATATTATTACTAAGTATTAGTATCATTTAGTATTATTATTATTATTATTATTATTATTATTATTATTATTATTATTATTATTATTATTATTAACATATAACATTTTATTATTATTAAAACTGTATTATTATTACGATTATTATTATCATATTTACTACTAGCATATTTATTACTATTATCATCTTATTAAAAGTATCATTTTAATTAAAGTTATAATCCTTATTAAAATTTCATTTAAGTTATTATTATCATTATCATAAAAAGATACAATTTTTATTTATAACTATTAATATTATTTTACCAAATAAATACTAGTTTAAAACTTATAATATAACTATGTTTATATTTTTATAATAAACATTGTTTAATTATTCAAAATATATCCTATAAATATATTTAATTCACTATTTAAAAAAACATATAATATAACGAGCATATTATTATTAGTACTACATATAAACGTGCTCAATTACAAATATAGATTTTAATATATAAACTTGATATAGGTTCGTGAATCCGGGGACATCTCTGTACTTGTTCAAGTGTTATCATACGCATATCATACAAACTATCGTATCGTGAGTTCATCTGCTCCCTTTTTATATATTTTTGGGCTGAGAATACATGCGCAACTTTTATAACTGTTTTACACGTATCAACTATTAAACTGTGATATGTTGGGCTATGACCAGCAAGTCCCCAACCGACAAGTATAAACGATAACTTGTTACGGGGCAAACTTGAAAGTCTAGTCTACATACAAGTACCAACTATTAAACTGTGATATGTTGGGCTATGACCAGCAAGTCCCCAACCGACAAGTATAAACGATAACTTGTTACGGGGCAAACTTGAAAGTCTAGTCTAAATACAAGTACCAGCTATTAAACTGTGATATGTTGGGCTATGACCAGCAAGTCCCCAACCGACAAGTATAAACGATAACTTGTTACGGGGCAAACTTGAAAGTCTAGTCTAAATATTAGTACCAACTGTTAAAACTATGCTATACCCGGCTATGTCTGACTAAGTCCCTACAGTGATATTTTTAATTGCTGCGGCATTCTTAATTATTGGGGATAGGCCCATCAGGAGTAACGTCCCCGATACATTTGACTAAGTCTTTGTATTACTTGATAATGAAATTAAAACGACAAGGACAGAACAACTTGTCACGGGACAAACAACGTTTAGTCTAAATATCACGCACTGGCATAACTTTTTGATCCTGCGGGAGATCAACTTGACTGGATCTGAGTGATCTACTTATGAAAAACAAATCTTGTGGTCTAACACTATTACTGAAATCATTATTTATGACAAACCTATGAACTCACTCAACCTCGTGTTGACCTTTTTAAGCATGTTTATTCTCAGGTACTTAAATATTGCTTTCGCTGTATATCTACTGCTTTGATGATGATTGCTTGCTATGCTTGGAGTCTTCATTACATATCATATCAATTAAAGACATATTTATCTTCCGCTGCGAAACTCAACAAAACGTCTCATGTAGAGTCGTTCTCGTTTATACAACTGTGATTTGATATAATTAGACACAAATACCCCAGGCCCTATTTGGGGGTGTCACAGATTGGTATCAGAGCAGGTTGTTGTAGAGAACCAGGATTGCATTTTATGTGTGCCTTATACAATTAGGTACCTTAGCAATGTAGGACTACAACTTTCCTTGACCGTAGTGCCTTTACTTGTTGCCTTTAACTGTTAAATGCTACACTATGCTTTAGAAACTTTACTTATCTTAGTATGCCGAGCCAACCTAAGAACTCTGCTCACTTTCCTAAGTATTATCCAATTACGCCACCTCATTTAAATGCGACACCATGATTTCTGAAATTCTTGACATTCCTATGTCATCTATCATGGTTTTGTGTATTACATATGTATTACATGAAATATTATCCATGATTTTTGAAACTACTATAATTATTACTATTCATACTCAAACGTATATAACTCCCTGTTATATCACGTACCTATATGCCTTATACCTTTATGCATCGGTTTGCGAACCGGAAAATGTCATTGGGTTATCACAGTATACGAATTGAAAGTCTTTAATCGAAAGATTATTAGATTACATACTTATCATTTTATAATCTCGACACGTCATACTGCCATTATTGGAGTATAGACAAATCATATCTTATCATATCTATTCCAATAAACTTTGTCTAACATTTTTCCTAAATTTTCTCCGTAAATTACGAAAATCTTTTTGCTATATATACGTATTCAAGGAGACAAATATATCATTCAGTATTCATTTCATTTCAAACCCTATTCCAAATACATAAAATGGATTTCTCACCCGATTCTTCAAATTCCTCTAGTTCCGAAGACAGCATGACGGGGACCTACCAACCGATCAACTACCGTGATTTCTTCAGAAGATGGGGATGGGTTCGTGAAATACTCACCCTATGGAGAAACGAAGAAGGTACTCCTTATCATGAGCCAAACTTACCACCAAACGTCGGAGTACTCGATCCGCTTACCAGCGAACCTGTTCGTATTACCGTTTACACTCTTTTCGCAAGGATTTTCTGCCTCGAAGGTCGACTCGATGTAGCCCAAGACAGTATTCATCCTCTACTCCCAAATTCTAATCAGATAGGATTACTAGAAGAAGTTAGAAGACTTCGAACTAAATATCAAGAATTGACAAACCTTACGGAGGAATGGGTAGAACAAATCCATAGACTCGAGCGTAAAGTAGAAACCCTGGAGGAAACGGTGCACGATTTGGAAGCTAGGCTCACACCTACTACCCAAGTACCACAAGAAACAACAGCAACACCACTAGTACCATCAGTACCACCAACATTACCAACACCACAAGAATTGTAAGCACCATCAGCATCACCACCAATAGCATCAACTTCATCAACAACAACATTCGCATCCCACGCCTCAACATCACACTCAGTACCTCAAACATCAACATCATACGCCCATAGATACCAAGGAATATTAGTAATAATGAGTTAAGATGTATTGACTCATTCTTCGCGAAGAATTATATATGTATACCTTATATATATGATTTGGAACAATAATAAATCTTGTCGTACTAAGCAATTACGTGTGAATCTCAACTAGTATGTACTACTTGGTTAATTCATATCACTAATATGCTATGATGTACACCCTTCGTTAATGACTTAACAATTGTTAATCACTGCTTCAGCACAATAAACTCCATTTCATAATAAATCAAGTGTAACGATGAATGTATTGATTCATAACTTCATTAGCGAAATATTTCGCGACAATTATGAAATATCTAAAGGTTTTGGAGATTATTCATTCTCTTTTCAACCGTAAATCAAATGAGTTTAATATTATATTAAATCCATGATTACATCTGAAGGAAAATATATATGTATATATATTTTCATAAAGACTGTAATTAAAACTCTTTTGTACAAACTGTTAATTGTGAAAATATTTTAACGGGTAGGTAATACCCTAGAAATATTTATATCTCACATTAATATATTACATTGTACATTTTTCAATTCTGATTCTCATGAATTGTATTCATTCATATTCTATGATGAATTATCATATCAAACCACTTAAATTATCATTCATTACTTTTAAAATCAATAACGCCTATTCGTTAACCATTAGATCCGTTGACGATTACAAGCAGCGTTTAATCATCTAAAAATAAAATTTCTTGAAACCATTGATAACCAATGATTCAAATATGGCTGCATTAAATGCAGAGAAAACAGAAGAATTTTCCTCGTCATTGGATCTTAGAAATTCTAAGATATCATCGTATCCTTCGTTATAAATATCCTCTATATTTCTGAAGATATCTTCATAATGATTCTTAACCGCAATTAACTGTCTCCTTGCGATATCTTTATCACATCATAAAGGAAACTGTTTTAGTTTCTATATTCTGTAAAATTCAAGTTTAAATTATGAATGATTTGAAGTAGTGTTGGGAATTGAAGCATGAGTTAGTATAATATAATGATGTCAGGCCAACGTGATTATATTACAGTAAGTCATGCTAAATTTTTAATGGAAGATGATGATTCATAGATTTTATGATCATCATTTGTCATGTTACACGACTTTTACATTCTATTTAATCTCTGAACATATCAAGAACATATATTCTTGATAGTTCTATCCTCAGTAATTCTTGTAATATAACAAATCAAATCATGATATTACGTTCCTTCCTGCTTAGAACATTATGATCATTCGAAACTTCATACCTACAAATTCTGGACCATTACTCACTTTACTTAGAGTCGAGAGGAGAATAAAAAGGCAAAGAGCTCCGACATATAAGGGAAAATATAAAGCCCGATAACAATACTGAAATTACAAACCGTGTATATCAATGCGTATAGCAATATAAAGACATGGGAGAACTAAAAACACAATAAATCCTAGAGCATAATAGAAGTAAACAGACTCCTCCGGTGGGAGTTGGAAAAGAAGGATGATTGTGGCGATAACCAATATAAGGTCAAGAACAAGAACTGGATTGAGCATATTAACAAAACTTTTGGAAGTATGAATTGAGAAAGAAAGTATAGAAGTGGTGAAGATAATGAAACGGAAGAAGCTAGTTTATAGCAAAAATTCCAGACACATCAATCGAGGCAATTCACCGCATTTAATTAAAGAAAATCCTAATTTCCGTAATTACCGGAGAATCAAATCTTATAAAGATTTCGGAGATTTCTTTAATTCCTTGAAATCCGGAAATCAATTGTAACTACGTCAAAAGTTAAGGTGAACATTTAATTTTCTCATTTAATTTTTTACGATAGCTTCGTTTATACTCTTTCTATAGTCGAATCGTTTTATACATATTATTTAATGTCGATAAAACTCTAATTTTCAACTCATATTCATCATTAAGATATTCCTGTTGTAAACAATGACTATCTCTATCAAATTTCATGACCGTGATTTTCATGAACTCCTCTCTATTTTATCTACCCTAATATTGTGGCATAAACGCTCAAGGTTTAAATAAACTCACTATTATTCATAACACATTACATGTGTATTGAAATGCCTGTATAGCGTCATCATCTCTTCCTGAGAAAAACCTAATCAATGACACTCTTATTAAATCCTTTAGATAACCTCCGCATTAATAATAAAATGCACTTCGTAAAATTTATGGATCCGTATGATTTAAACTCTTGAAACAAAACAATATACTGTCCGTTGGAATTCACGCAAGGCCCCGAGTATACCTGGGAACGTGAAAACCAAATAAAAAGAAAATATCCTCACCTGTTTACAAACAACGCCGACTGATGGCAACAACTAAATTTCGGGACGAAATTTCTTTTAACGGGTATGTACTATAACAACCCGGAAATTTTTGATAAAATTTAAACAAAATTTTGAGATGTTTCAATTATCTTTGACCAATTCTGACGATTCACGAACAAATAATTTTAAATGAATATGTAAACTTGAAACATAATACGACTTAATTGTTATAATTAAAAATGTAAAACTTTATACAAGATAATATTGTTGTTATATTATTACTTTCATTATTATATTTAACAATATTATCATTATCATTTACAATTATCATTATCAGTATTGTCATTACAATTAATATTAATATCAATATCATTAGTAGTTATATTATTACTTGAAATATATAATGAAATGTGATACATTTAAATTGTAATATTACTAGAATTATTGTTATCATTATTAAATTCAATATTATAATTTATAATAAGATTATGATTTCTATTATTTATTCATTATCATTATTAAAATAAGTATTATTATAAAAATATCATTTATTATTAATGATATTATTATTATTATTATTAACATAATTATCAACAAATATCACTATTCTTGTTAGTTATATTATTGTTGTATTAAAAGTATTATTATTATTATTATAATTATTATTTTTAATACAATTATTATTATTATTAATATAATTATTATTATAATTATTGTTAATTTGTATATTTATTAAATGAAAAAGGTATATTCCTAAATTAGGTACTAACAATGACTGCTTTTATTTTATTTTTTTTAAAAAAGATCACTATCTTCTTTATATTTTATATATTTTTATAAAAGAAAAATTAGGTATTTTACTTTTCTGTTCTTTCTGCTTACTGAGTCGACACCCACATTTTTGCATTATAAATCAATCCAATTCTGTATTGAAGGATCCCAGTCAATTTTACATTATCATTATCAGTTTCAATAACATTTCACAGCTTTCTTTTAATCGAATTTAAACAGAAAATGAAAAGAAATAGACTTGATACCCCTGTACGCGTTATCTTTTTATCAAAAGCTCAAATCTAAATCATTCTTCAAAATCCAAAAATACAGTTTGGTTAGGAATATTTAACTTAAACTATCTGTAAAATTTCAGCCTTCAATTCCTCATATCGAAGTCGAATTTCGGAGTCAAAGTTCAAATTTAAAAAGTCAAACGGTTCGTTTTCAGTTTAATTCGAGTTCGTTTTTGCGTTTCAGATTAAATTGTTGAATGAGAAAGTTTATGGGTATGATTCAGAAACTTTTTCATGTAGGAATCATTGTCCAAAACGTTCTAAATTTTGAAATCATTATTTTTTTTTTTGAAATTACGAACAGCAGCAGCAGTAATATTTATTTATTTATTATTTTATTTTTTATACAGATACCATAATCTGATTTTTTTTTGTTTCGTTTGCAAATTAAAAACCCATTTCAATGTCTTGATTATTATGGTTGATTAAGGATTTGGTCATTTGAGTTTATGGGGAAGAAGATGGAAAAACTGATAGATATATTGAATATATAGATTTAGGTTGGGCTTTAATTCAGAAAAATAGAAGTAGTGGAGTGGTAAAGTGTGTATGTGGGTTTGCGAGAGGTCACGGGTTCAAGTCCCATCTTGAGCAATTTTTTTTGGAATAAGGTATTTTCCATCTCATTATTATTATTATTATTATTATTATTATTATTATTATTATTATTATTATTATTATTATTATTATTATTATTATTATTATTATTGTTATTATTATTGTTATTATTATTGTTATTATTAAGTAGTAATATTATTACTAAGTATTAGTATCATTTAGTATTATTATTATTATTATTAACATATAACATTTTATTATTATTAAAACTGTATTATTATTACGATTATTATTATCATATTTACTACTAGCATATTTATTACTATTATCATCTTATTAAAAGTATCATTTTAATTAAAGTTATAATCCTTATTAAAATTTCATTTAAGTTATTATTATCATTATCATAAAAAGATACAATTTTTATTTATAACTATTAATATTATTTTACCAAATAAATTCTAGTTTAAAACTTATAATATAACTATGTTTATATTTTTATAATAAACATTGTTTAATTATTTAAAATATATCCTATAAATATATTTAATTCACTATTTAAAAAAAAACATATAATATAACGAGCATATTATTATTAGTACTACATATAAACGTGCTCAATTACAAATATAGATTTTAATATATAAACTTGATATAGGTTCGTGAATCCGGGGACATCTCTGTACTTGTTCAAGTGTTATCATACGCATATCATACAAACTATCGTATCGTGAGTTCATCTGCTCCCTTTTTATATATTTTTGGGCTGAGAATACACGCGCAACTTTTATGACTGTTTTACACGTATCAACTATTAAACTGTGATATGTTGGGCTATGACCAGCAAGTCCCCAACCGACAAGTATAAACTATAACTTGTTACGGGGCAAACTTAAAAGTCTAGTCTACATACAAGTACCAACTATTAAACTGTGATATGTTGGGCTATGACCAGCAAGTCCCCAACCGACAAGTATAAATGATAACTTGTTACGGGGCAAACTTGAAAGTCTAGTCTAAATACAAGTACCAACTATTAAACTGTGATATGTTGGGCTATGACCAGCAAGTCCCCAACCGACAAGTATAAACGATAACTTGTTACGGGGCAAACTTGAAAGTCTAGTCTAAATATCAGTACCAACTGTTAAAACTATGCTATACCCGGCTATGTCCGACTAAGTCCCTACAGTGATATTTTTAATTGCTGCGGCATTCTTAATTATTGGGGATAGGCCTATCAGGAGTAATGTCCCCAATACATTTGACTAAGTCTTTGTATTACTTGATAATGAAATTAAAACGACAAGGACAGAACAATTTGTCACGGGGTAAACAACGTTTAGTCTAAATATCACGCACTGGCATAACTTTTTGATCTTGCGGGAGATCAACTTGACTGGATCTGAGTGATCTACTTATGAAAAACAAATATTGTGGTCTAACACTATTACTGAAATCATTATTTATGACAAACCTATGAACTCACTCAACCTCATGTTGACCTTTTTAAGCATGTTTATTCTCAGGTACTTAAATATTGCTTCCGCTGTATATCTACTGCTTTGATGATGATTGCTTGCTATGCTTGGAGTCTTCATTACATATCATATCAATTAAAGACATATTTATCTTCCGCTGCGAAACTCAACAAAATGTCTCATGTAGAGTCGTTCTCGTTTATACAACTGTGATTTGATATAATTAGACACAAATACCCCAGGCCCTATTTGGGGGTGTCACAATTATTATTATTGTTATTATTATTATTAATATTATTATTAGTATTATCATTAATATTGTTATAATATCTATTATTACTAGCATCATTATCATTAAAACTAATATTAGTATCATCTAATTATTATGATTACTATTATTATCATTATTATGAATGCGATGTAAAAGAGAACTAAAAGCTATTAAACAAATCGATTAGGAAATAATGAGTATGTTTATCATGATTCAGTTAAAATATTATTAAGATTATAATTTAGATAAAAATATCGTTTTCATTATTTATATCATTATTAGTAATATTTTTATTATGACATTAGCATTACTATAAAAGATTATTATTTATTATAAAAATCATATTTTTCATTAGTAAATATAAATATTATCATTATTATTATTATTATTATTATTATTATTAAAATAATTAATATTAATATTATTACAAAATAATACAACTTTTATCTATCAATATTATTTTACCAAATAAAAATGTGATACAAAGATATTTTTACCATGTAATATAATTACATTAATAACACATACTACTATATTTTTATGATATTAAGTGAACTTTATAAATTTTATTACCCGAGATATATAAAAGTATATTTTTATTATATATAAACTTTAATATAAATTTTAATTATTTATAATTGACTTGTATTATTTACTCTATTAAAAATCTGATAAATATATTTAAATATATATAACGACTATATTTATGTATATAATAAACATGTATAGATTTTGGAAGTCATTTTGGGTCAAATTGACTTTTGTTGACTTTTGCATGATAATCTCGAGCATTAGGATTGTGATACACTATAACTTGACCTAAATTGTTAGATAGATATTGACCAACATATAAATATATATATACTTAATATAGGTTCGTGAATCCGAGGCCAACCCTGCACTTGTTCAGTGCTATCATATGCATAATTGCTACGAAATACAGTATAGTGAGTTTCATTTGCTCCCTTTTTAAATACTTTTGCAATATATATTTTGGGACTGAGAATACATGCACTGCTTTTATAAATGTTTGACGAAATAGACACAAGTACTTAAAACTACATTCTATGGCTGGATTATTAAACCGAATATCACCCCTTTTAGCTTGGTAACCTAAGAATTAGGAAATAGATGAGAGGTTCCGTTCCTAATTGACGCGAATCCTAAAGATAGATCTATTGGGCCTAACAACCCCCATTCAGGTTATGGATGGCTTTAGTACTTCGAGGTTTATATTATACAGACGAGAGGTTCTGTTTGGGGATATTCTATGCATTAAAGTTAATGTCGGTTACCAGGTATTCACTATATGAATGATTTTATCTTTATGCAGACGAGAGGTTCTGTTTATAAATATGAAAATCTTGTGGTCTATTAAAATTATGGAAATGATTGATTATGATAAACTAATGAACTTACCAACCTTTTGGTTGACACTTTAGAGCATGTTTATTCTCAGGATTGAAAGAAATCTTCCGCTGTGCATTAGCTCAATTTAAAGATATTACTTGGAGTCATTCATGGCATATTTCAAAAGACGTTGCATTCAAGTCATTGAGTTCAATAAAGATTATGATTAAGTAAATGACAGATTAGATCATTTATAGTTGGATATTATGAAATGGTATGCATGCCTGTCAACTTTCGATGTACGAATACAATGTTTGTAAAATGTATCATATAGAGATCAAATACCTCGCAATGTAATCATATGTTATTGTATTCATTCTTATGGATTAGGACGGGTCTTTACATGTGGTATCAAAGCGGTGGTCTTAGCGAACCAGGTCTGCATTAGTATGTCTAACTGATAGTTGTTAGGATGCATTAGTGAGTCTGGACTTCGACCTTAGTTGCATGTAAAAAAAATTTGCTTATCATTTCTTATCGGAAATTTACCTGCTTATCATTCATAGTCTAGACACATCTTACTCTGATTGCATGAATAGTGTATAGACAAAATTCATATCTGAGCGTATCTGCTAATTCATATCTTAGCGTATCTGTTACTGTAAAATTTGCCTGACATATTCCGTAAATTCCTCTGTAATCTACGAAATCTTTTGTTCTATATATATAGATATTCTATATAATTAGAATACCATCCGATAGTCGGAAATCATTTCATATCGAAAAAATCCTTTATTCAATCGTACGAAATGAAATTCGTCACTAGTTCAAGTCCCTCGGATTCCGATATGGAATTCCACTCAACCTCCGAAAGCAGTGTGACCGGAATGAATCAACCAATCAGCCATCACATATTCTTGATGAATTGGGGATGGGTTCGTAGTCTACTTAATCACTGGAGACAAGAAGAAGGTGATCCCTTCCATCCACCACATTGCCCTCTTGGCGAAGAACCTAAAGCACTTACTGGCGAACCCATTCGAGACACCATTTTCTCTCTCATTTCCAGAATATCTCGGCATGATTATATACTATCTCACATTCTAGATCTTATTCACCCACTCGTCCGAACCAGTAATCATCCCGGAGTAATAGAAGAAGTCGGCGAACTTCGCGCTTGGGTACTGGCTTTGGAGAATATGGTGCAAAGGTTACAAACACCAGCATCGACAGTACCACCATCATCAACACCAACAGAATCATTACCACCACCAACAACATCCGCAGCTCACACCTCAACATCATAATCTGTACCTAGAGCATCAACATCATACGCACCATAAATACCAAGGGGTACCAACAACAACAAACGATGAAGTATTGATTAACTTCATCGAGGAAATACTCTGTAGAGAATATGTAGTTTCTAAAAGTTTTAGAGATTATTTATTCTAGTTCTAATTGTAAACCAGATGAGTGAGCGAAATGATGAAATGAAACCCTGACTGGAATGGTACACGATTCACAAGCTAGACTTGTTTTACCAGCAGCATCAACAGTACCGTTAGCATCACCAGCACCGTCAGTGCCGCCAGCATCGCCAGCATCAACAACACTTACACCATCACAAGTTCAACTAGATCCATAATCACCACAAACATCATAACTAATCAACAACGATTATATTGTATCAACGAATTATGAAGTATTAACTCAATTCCTCTGAAGAATTTATATGTATATCTATATATATATATATATATATATATATATATATATATATATATATATATATATATATATATATATATATATATATATATAAATTTTGAAACCATCATAAATCTTTTCGTACTAAGCTATTATGTATGAATTGAAAAAGGGTAGATACTATTCAGTTAAATTCATATTACTAATATGCTATAACCCTTCGATTAACGACTTAACTATCGTTAACCACAATCTCTGTTTCAACTCAATGAATTCCATTTCATAATAATTCAAGTGTATTATTCAATTACATGTTTGACTTTACACTTTCGATATACTCAAAAATTACTAGAAAACATCATTCGTACCTTGCGAAGTTAGCAAGAGTTCTATAAGCATCAAAATGATTCACTAAGGAAATATCCATAAGAATAAATAATGAAGTATTGATCACAGTAGTGAAATACTCTGTGAAGATTATGTAATCTCTAATGTTAGAGATTATTCATTTCTAGTTCCAGCCGAAAAAAAATCAAATGAGTTTAATAGTATATTAACTCGTTAAATCTGTATTACACCTAAAGAAAATATACACACATTTTCATAAAGATTGTAATGAAAATTCTCTTGTACAAAATATTACTTGTGAAATTTTTTTAACGGGTAGGTTATACCTGAGAGATATATAAATTCACAATTAATAGGTTACATTCTTCGATTCTGATTCAGCAATCATCAACTATATTCACTACTTTCATAACGATATACATTCTTTCATAGAAATCAGAACAACCATTCTCATTCAAATCCAATTACATATTCTGATTTTAACAGATCAGAATCCAAATCGAAATATAACCGATATCATCAATCTTAAATCCCTACATCTTGCAAAGCTATACTTTGACTTCAAAACTGTGCTAGAACATCACATTTATTCATAAAACCCAGAAAAATTTTTGTATCATTCAAAATCCTAGAACATCATATGTATATTAACGATTACAATCTGTGTTCAAACCCCTCGAAATTCCTGAAGACACTTCAAATAATGAACAATCGAGATGATGATCCAACCACATGTTATCCACAGTCTGGCACCTGAAAAACTCTCGAAACCAAAGTCATAGTTTAACACGTATCTGTGTCAGATCCTTTGGCATTTATTAGCAAAAAATAAAAAAAAAATAAAAAAATAACTTTACGACTCCTTTTCAAAGTAGCAAATTCTGTCACAGCTCCAGCAAATCAATTTCGATTTTTCATCCTGAGTAGCCTTATTATAACCCTGATATATACGATTACCCTTTTGTTACCGAAGAACCTTTTATATTCCACGACATTATCAGCAGATGTACCAGCAACTTCGTTACCCTTTGGAGTAAGTCTCTCTAAAAAATCATTATATGTACTCATTGAGACCCCATCATCTACTCATCTGCATCCTGTAACAATAATTGCCATACCAACTATCGAAAATCATAAATCATCAATCTCGAATCTCACAGCATTTTTACTTCAACAGTTATATATATATATATATATATATATATACATATAACGTCTATCTCCAAGACTTACATACTTCGAATGTGAAGTTTCTGAAAAACACCATAAACTGCGAACTAGTTCTCGAAATTTTAAAAAATGCTGATGAAGCAGCAAAAACTGTAAACGACCTTAACAGTAAAAAGTTTGATGATAAAGAATAGTGTTTTGGCAAAGCTTAGAAAAAGAGAAGGTTTGGAACTGGAAAACGGATTGAGCAAATTATGAAGGAGACTGTGGACAAATCACAAAGACTAAATATACCTTCAAAGAATTCAAATGATTCAGTGTCTGCTGAAGTTATTAACGAATACCTTACTCCTGACTCTAAACCTTTACGGATAAATCTTCATCATCATCCATCGATGTTAGAAATTCTAAGATATCATCATTTCTTTCATTATAAATATCTTTGATGTTCCTGAAGATATCTTCATAACTATTGTTATCCAAAATCATTTACCTCTTCGCACTACCTGTGTTACATCATAAAAGAAACTATTTTAGTTTCTAAATTCTGAAATCTTCGAGTTTAAAATATGAATGTTTTTGAAGTAGTGTTGGGAACTGAAGCATGAGTTAGTATAATATAATGACACTTGATCAACGTGATTATGTTACAGTAAGTCATGCTGAGTTTCTAATGGAACGTGATAAAGGTTCACAGATCATACCCTCATCATGAACCATGTTACATAACTCTTTCATTCTATTTAACCTCTAAAAATATCAAGAAAATATTTTTCTTGATGATTCAGTCTTTTTCGGATATTCTGGTAATTTGACAAATCAAATCGTGCTACTACCTTTCATTTCTACTTTGTATATTATAATAATTCAAAACTCTATACCTACGAATTCTGGACCATTACTTGCGAAAAGAAAATAAAAGCATGAAGCTCCGAAATAGAAAGGGGGTATAAATCGCAGCAAATAGGAGAAAACATTAACTGTGGATGTGAATGATTATAGAAAGACAGAAGCAGAGACATCGAAATATAAGGGAAGATACAAAACCTAACAACAAACCAGAAATTACAAACAGTATATATCGATGCATATAGCAATATAAAGACACGGGAGAACTAAGAACACTATAAAACCAAGAGTATAGTAGAAGTAAATAGATTCTTTCGGCTGCAGATGAAAAAGAAGATTGACAGATATGAAAGTTAGGAGTATATCAAGAAGTAGAACTGGATGGAGCATATTGACGAATGCTTTAAAGTTTGAGTTGAGGGAGAAAGAATAGAAGGTGTGAGTTGTGGAAATAAGGAAACGAATGGGGTGGATATATAGTAAGATATTCGACAGAGCAATCAAAACAGATTATCGCATTTAATCAAAGCGGATCCTAATTTCCTTAATTACCGAGGAACCAAATCTTATTATAAAGATTTTCTCTAAATCCCTTGAAATCCGGAAATCAATCGTGACTACTTCACCAGTTATGACAAACTTGCATTTATTCATTTCACTCCATTGTGATAGCTTCACTCATACTCTTCACATAAATGGATTGTTTTATCCATATTACTCAATGATGATAAAATTCTATTTATCAACTCATATTTGTCATGAAAACATTCTTATTGTTATCCATGACGACCTCGATCAAATTTCGGGGACGAAATTTCTTTAACGGGTAGGTACTGTGACAACCCGGAAATTTTAGACCAAATTTAAACTTTAATCTTTATATGTTTCCGAAACGATAAGCAAAATTTGTTAAGTTAAGTCTCGAGAATTTTAAACTGTGTTCATACATTCATTTAACCTCAACCAAATTCCGACGATTCACGAACCATTACATAAGTGAATATGATTATAACTTGAAAATGCTAACAAAGTATTAAAGGTATAATACTTTACAGGAACATATTTGTTCCAATATTTTTAACGAAGGAATTATAAGATAATATCAGATGATTGAATTATTAGATATATTGTGATATGATTACGGGTCTCTGTTATGAGGTCCACTATGATTTAAGAAATTTATTCTTTTTAACGGTATTCGGAATAATTGGTAAAGTGATCTACATATGAGAACAAAGTGTCAAATGACAAAAATTAGATAAATGTTAGTGGAAGACTAAAATTCATAATAATCAATTGATTTAGTTTCAAATGTACGAAAACGTTTTTCGATATAATAAAACTTAATTATTAAAATGTCTTTGTTTGAATAACTTGAGTTAGAATATTAGTTGTTAGATATATAAATAGCTTGCAACGTATATTAAAACGTGTTTATGTATATTAGATATATATGACTTCAAATTAATTAAGTAAACGATAGTAACACTCGCTTATTGATTCGATTCATATTTAGATATGTCAATTAGTGCGTTAAGAAGTTAAAATAAACGCTAGTACATAAATGAACTATACTTAGTTAAGTTTTAAAATGAAAACGTTATATGATATAATAATTTCTATTATGTAAACGTTATGTGACATAACCATTGTTAAATATTTAAATGGTTTTAAATTATATAATGGTCTTTGAAATACATTTAGTTTTAAAAAATTATATATTATATTATTAAATAAATATTTCAAATTTATATTTCAAAATGAAAGTATATATATATATATATATATATATATATATATATATATATATATATATATATATATATATATATATATATATATATATATATTTTACAACGTAATAAGATTTAATATTAATTTTATTTATAAAATGTTTTATTTAAAATAATACTATTATGTATATATATGCATATGTATATATAATGAGATGTTGATTTATGGAAGCAAATGACCAAAACACTGAAATGAATAAGTTACACTTTGAGTGGGATAGTTTTTCATTGATTTAAGTCTTGTTATGTATAAAGGTACATTACACAAAAAATAAAGTACCAGTTTTCTAAGCGTACGAAAATGCGTTCGAGAAACCGGAACTTGCACAGGCACATAAGTCGAGTTCCAATGTACAATAAATCGAAACTAAATTTACAGGTTAACTATGTACGTAAATATAATATAATATTTAATTAATTATATGAACTAAATATATTATAAAATCTATATATATAAAAATTTGTTAGTCGCCCATGTTTTACTCAATGATGTGCTAGATAAAGTTAGGCCATGATTGCGGTTCTCATTACCTTCATCACTCCGATATTGCGGAGTTAATGGGTCCTAGAAACATACTATAAATCTCGAACGCGTTTTGGTTGATTTCACAATTCATATATCCATTTATCTCCCTGATTACTCCGTAATATTTATTTAATTTAATATTTAATTTATTATTAAAGATTATTATTATTAATCTATTTATATTAATATTAGTAGTAATATTATTAGTATTATACATAAAATATTATGACGAGGTTATGAGCGAGTTATTTCAAGATGAGTTTTTTGAGCGGGATAGAGCTAAGGAAATTATGGGTTATAGCTATGGAGGTTATGAGTATTGTTTGGGAGTATAGCTCGTGAAGTCAATCTAGTGTTTATCATCTCCGTTGCGTCTACGTACTTTTCTGCAATATTAAATCACAATATTGATACGTGAGCACTCATAACTTAACTTTTATATATTATTAATATATCCCTGACTAGTGCTCGAGTATATAAGATTATGCATGCTTGTACATTTGATATTGTCATTAGATAAGTTATGATAAATCATGAATTTAATACATATGCTACTGAGATAAGGTATATGATATGCATGTCGTTGGAAAGCTGGCAAAAAATTAATAACTTTTCATTTAGAAAGTGTATGGTTTCGATGAACGGATTAAAAGATATAGTCAATTGAATTATCTATAATTTTAAGTATCATTGTTAAAATGATTATTATTACTATCGTCGTTATTATCATCGTTATTATTATTATCTAATTATTATTATTATTATTATTATTATCATTATCATTATTAGTATAAATATTATCATTAAAATTGTTATTGTTATTATTATTATTATTATTATTATTATTATTATTATTATTATTATTATTATTATTATTATTATTATTATTATTATTGTTATTATTATTATTATTATTAATATTATTATTAGTATTATCATTAATATTGTTATAATATCTATTATTACTAGCGTCATTATCATTAAAACTAATATTAGTATCATCTAATTATTATGATTACTATTATTATCATTATTATGAATGCGATGTAAAAGAGAAATAAAAGCTATTAAACAAATCGATTAGGAAATAATGAGTATGTGTATCATGATTCAGTTAAAATATTATTAAGATTATAATTTAGATAAAAATATCGTTTTCATTATTTATATCATTATTAGTAATATTATTATTATGACATTAGCATTACTATAAAAGATTATTATTTATTATAAAAATTATATTTTTCATTAGTAATTATAAATATTATTATTATTATTATTATTATTATTATTATTATTAAAATAATTAATATTAATATTATTACAAAATAATACAACTTTTATTTATCAATATTAATTTACCAAAAAAAAAATGTGATACAAAGATATTTTTACCATACGTAATATAATTACATTAATAACACATACTACTATATATTTATGATATTAAGTAAACTTTATAAATTTTATTACCTGAGATATATAAAAGTATATTTTTATTATATATAAACTTTAATATAAATTTTAATTATTAATAATTGACTTGTATTATTTACTCTATTAAAAATCTGATAAATATATTTAAATATATATAACGACTATATTTATGTATATAATAAACATGTATAGATTTTGGAAGTCATTTTGGGTCAAATTGACTTTTGTTGACTTTTGCATGATAATCTCGAGCATTAGGATTGTGATACACTACAACTTGACCTAAATTGTTAGACAGATATTGACCAACATATAAATATATATACTTAATATAGGTTCGTGAATCCGAGGCCAACCCTGCACTTGTTCAGTGTCGTCATATGCATAATTGCTACTAAATACAGTATAGTGAGTTTCATTTGCTCCCTTTTTAAATGCTTTTGCAATATATATTTTGGGACTGAAAATACATGCGCTGCTTTTATAAATGTTTGACGAAATAGACACAAGTACTTAAAACTACATTCTATGGCTGGATTATTAAACCGAATATCACCCCTTTTAGCTTGGTAACCTAAGAATTAGGAAATAAACGAGAGGTTCTGTTCCTAATTGACGCGAATCCTAAAGATAGATCTATTGGGCCTAACAACCCCCATTCAGGTTATGGATGGATTTAGTACTTCGAGGTTTATATTATACAAACAAGAGGTTCTGTTTGGGATTAATGTCGGTTACCAGGTGTTCACCATATGAATGATTTTATCTTTATGCAGACGAGAGGTTCTGTTTATAAATATGAAAATCTTGTGGTCTATTAAAATTATGGAAATGATTGATTATGATAAACTAATGAACTCACCAACCTTTTGGTTAACACTTTAAAGCATGTTTATTCTCAGGATTGAAAGAAATCTTCCGCTGTGCATTTGCTCAATTTAAAGATATTACTTGGAGTCATTCATGGCATATTTCAAAAGACGTTGCATTCAAGTCATTGAGTTCAATAAAGATTATGATTAAGTAAATGACAGATTAGATCATTTATAGTTGGATATTATGAAATGGTATGCATGCCTGCCAACTTTCGATGTAATGAAAGTTTGTCTTTTAAAACGAATGCAATGTTTGTAAAATGTATCATATAGAGGTCAAATACCTCGCAATGTAATCATATGTTATTGTATCCGTTCTTATGGATTAGGACGGGTCTTTACAGTCTACACAGAGACTATTTTACTGAACAACCTACGTTTCCCGATTACAAATTTAAAAGACGTTATCGGATGCAACCGCAATTATTCAAGCGTATCGTAGCAGGTATACGCGACTACACTATTAATCCTTTACCCGCACACTTTGCATATTTTAGGCACGCATACGACGCTATGGGTCGTCAAAGTTTTAATATATATCAAAAGTGCACATCTGCAATATGACAGTTGGCCTACAGTACGGCGGGTGATATGTGGGACGAATTTTGTTTGTGTGTTACTGATTTGTACCAAGACGAATATCTACGTAAACCAACTGCACGTGATATTCAACGAATATACGAAACGCACGAAACAAGGCATGGTTTTAGGGGGATGCTTGGGAGCATCGATTGCATGCATTGGGAATAGAAGAATTGTCTCGTTGCATGGCAAGGTCAATACAAAAGTGGGCATAAAAAACCATCTCTTATTCTCGAAGCTGTAGCTTCGTATGATATGTGGATATGGCACGCATATTTTGGTGTTGCAGGTTCCAACAATGACATCAGTGTGTTAAACCGTTCCCCATTGTTTGATTCTATTAAGAACGGTTCCGCTCCAAATTCACCATTTACAGTAAATGGTCATGACTACTGATAATGCTAAAAACGAACATATATTTCATAGCATTATTCCTCAAGAAAGACAAGCTTTTAGTTGCAATTGTTCTATTTACAAGTGATATTCGTTTAAATAATAAAAGGTGAAGACAAAAGACAGATTCGACGAATTGAAGACGCAAACGACCAAAAAGCTCAAAAGTACAAAATACAATCAATAAGGTTCCAATTATTGATAAGAAACGTCTCAAAATTACAAGAGTACAAGATTCAAAATGCAAAGTACAAGATATTAAATTATTCGCAAGGACGTTCGAAAATCCGGAACCGGGACCAGAGTCAACTCTCAACGCTCGACGCAACGGACTAAAAATTTCAAGTCAACTATGCACATGAATATAATATAATATATAATTAATTCTTTAAATTAATATATATATTATATTATATTTAAAAACCGTCGGCATAAAAAAACAAAGACTTTTGAGTCTCCCCAGCTGGCCATGCGATAGCATGGCCTGGAAGGCATAAATCCATGCGATCGCATGGTGCACAGTTCTAGCCCACATGCCTATAAAAATCGAGCTTTGGTGCACCACAAAAACACATCTTTTTCTTCTTCACTAAAACGTAGTATATGTATATATAATTTATATTTTAATTTTAATTTTAATTTTAAATCCTAATAATAAGGGTGTGTTAGCGAATGTTGTAAGGGTGTAAGTCGAAATTTTGTCCGGGTAACGCTACGCTATTTTTAATCATTGTAAGTTATGTTCAACCTTTTTAATTTAATGTCTCGTAGCTAAGTTATTATTATGCTTATTTAAAACGAAGTAATCATGATGTTGGGCTAATTATTAAAATTGGGTAATTGGGCTTTATACCATAATTGGGGTTTGGACAAAAGAACGACACTTGTGGAAATTAGACTATGGGCTATTAATGGGCTTTATATTTGTTTAACTAAATGATAGTTTGTTAATTTTAATATAAAGATTTACAATTGGACGTCCCTATAAATAATCATATACACTCAATCGGACACGATGGGCGGGATATTTATATGTACGAATAATCGTTCATTTAACCGGACACGGGAATAGATTAATAGCCACTAGAATTATTAAAACAGGGGTGAAATTATGTACAAGGACACTTGGCATAATTGATAACAAAGTATTAAAACCTTGGGTTACACTCAGTCGACATCCAGGTGTAATTATTAAACAAAGTATTAAAATCTTGTTACAGTTTAAGTCCCCAATTAGTTGGAATATTTAACTTCGGGTATAAGGATAATTTGACGAGGACACTCGCACTTTATATTTATGACTGATGGACTGTTATGGACAAAAATCAGACGGACATATTAAATAATCCAGGACAAAGGACAATTAACCCATGGGCATAAAACTAAAATCAACACGTCAGACATCATGATTACGAAAGTTTAAATAAGCATAATTCTTTTATTTCATATTTAATTTCCTTTATTTTATATTTAATTGCACTTCTAATTATCGCACTTTTATTTTTTGTTATTGTATTTAATTGCACTTTTAATTATCGTACTTTTTAATTATCGCAAGTTTATTTTATCGCACTTTTATTTATCGCAATTTCATTATCATTATTTACTTTACGCTTTAAATTAAGTCTTTTATTTATTCAATATTTTACATTTTGTTTTAACTGCGACTAAAGTTTTTAAAATCGACAAACCGGTCATTAAACGGTAAAAACCCCCCTTTATAATAATAATATTACTTATATATATATTTGTATTTTTATAAAATAAAACTAATATAGCGTTAAGCTTTGATTAAAAGATTCCCTGTGGAACGAACCGGACTTACTAAAAACTACACTACTGTATAATTAGGTACACTGCCTATAAGTGTTGTAGCAAGGTTTAAGTATATCCATTCTCTAAATAAATAAATATCTTGTGTAAAATTGTATCGTATTTAATAGTATTTCCTTGTAAAATTTAATAGTATTTTATACCCCTTAGCTTTAACTTCAAGTATTTTTGGCGCCGCTGCCGGGGATTTTTCTTGCTTAAAAGCCGGAAGCGCAACGCTAAAAAAAAAGATTTTTATTTTTAGTTTACTTTTATTAAAATACGCTTTTGTAAAAATACGTTTTAATATATTCGAAAATATAAAAAGAAAAATAAAAATATAAATATTTTTAAGAGTTTGTTAAATATTTAAGTTCTATAAAAGTTTCTTTATATTTATTTTATAAAAATATAAGTTTTATTTAATTTATAAAAATATATTATATAAATATTTAAAACAGAAAAAATAAACACAGCAAAATAATAAAAAAAAAATAAACTCTCGGGCCTGCTACTGTAGCAGCCCGTAACCTGGCCCAAAATCCTGGCTCATGCGATCGCATGAGCCCGAAGGCATAAACTCATGCGATCGCATGAGAGTGTCTGACACGCCAACAGGAAACCCTAACTGCATTAATTACGGTGTATTATTATTATTATTTAATAAACCCTAATTAGGTTTTAATATTTTATTATCTAGTTTAATTTTAGTTTTTAATTTATTTTATATTTAGTTAAATTAGTTTATTTAAATTTTAAAATTAATAGTTTTATTAAATAAATAATATAAAAAATAATATTTTTATAAAAATTGTCCTTTTTACAACTTTTAGTATATTTTTATATTTTGTCCCTTTTTAATTGTTTTAGTGTAATATTTGTATTTTTCGCTCGTATTTAGTTTTTAAACATAGTTTTTGCCATAGTTATTTTTATTTTTAGGCTTTGCCGTAAAATCCCTTAAGTGATTTTTCTTTAGACTAAGATTTAGGTGCTTTAGAATTTTGCGACGCCTTTTTAAGTTTTAGTTCCTTTTTAAGATATTGCCATTTGGGATACAGTTTTACTTGTAAGCTTTAATATTTTTAGACGCCTTTTACCTATGTATCAATTATCATTCCAATTAGTAATCTTAATTTGCGATTATAATTTTAAGTTAGTGATAGTAATAAGGTTGGGTTAGTCGAGTGTTTTTAAGTTCTATAAGTCATTTTTTTTATTATTTCTTATTTTTCGACGCCTTTTTTTCTTTCGATCTTTTCTTTTTCGACCTTTTTCGACGCACTCTTTTTCTTTCTTATTTCTCGCTATTCTAGTTTTAGGACATAGATTTTTTTTCTACTTCTTATCTATACTTCTTAAAATTACGAAAATTTATTTTAAGTGGTTAAATTGATAGACATCAAAATTTTCTGTTTCGTAGTAATAGTTGGATTTGTACGTGGACCGGGTTATTGGAGCCAAACAGTCCTCAATTATATTGAGACCAAACGAATCCTGCCCCTCTGCTGCATCTTTTGGCTATTCGAAACGTGGGCAAAATCAGAAAAGTCTATTAATTGGATAACTTATATAATTTTTTCTTTCCTTTTAAAAACTAATAGGATATTCAGTGAATGCACCGAGCAAGGCGTTCACCACCTTTTGTACGTTCACCACCCGTAAATCGATCAAGACATCTAGCTAATATTACCGCCGTTGATTTTTCTTTAGAATCGTCATCCAGTCGACCAAGTACTCCAATTCAAATTTCCGATAATCTATTTTTTGAACCCGACCTCACAATTGAGAATCCGGAGAATATTCAGGGACAATTCGTAGATCCTGAACCATTAATTTTTCCTCCGGAACCACCAATCATTCAAACAGAGATTGTTGAGGAACGAACCATTAAATCAGAATCCTCTAGTGATTCTGATTCAACAAATTCAATTATGGAGAATCTGGAACCTTTAAGTATGGAAGACCGAATGAGAGCTAAACGCACTGGCGAAGGTCACGCAATTACTCATCCAGACATTAATGCGCCAGATTATGAAATCAAAGGACAAATTCTACACATGGTGACTAATCAATGCCAATTTAGTGGTGCGCCGAAGGAAGATCCAAATGAACATCTTCGTACCTTTAATAGGATCTGCACTCTATTTAAAATCCGAGAAGTGGAGGATGAACAGATATATCTCATGTTATTTCCCTGGACTTTAAAGGGAGAAGCCAAAGATTGGTTGGAATCGTTACCTGAAGGGGCGATTGATACATGGGACGTTTTAGTTGAAAATTTTCTTAAACAATTCTTTCCGGCATCTAAAGCCGTAAGACTTCAAGGAGAAATTGTTACGTTTACACAGAAGCAAAATGAAACTCTATATGAGGCGTAGACAAGATTTGGAAAGTTATTAAGAGGATGTCCGCAACATGGTTTAGACACCTGTCAAATAGTACAAATATTCTACCAAGGATGCGACATCACTGCAAGAAAAGACATCGATATAGCAGCTGGTGGTTCTATTATGAAGAAAACCGAAACTGATGCTTACAAAATTATTGATAACGCTGCTTCCCACTCACATGAGTGGCACCAAGAAAAAGATATCGTTAGATCATCTAAACCAGCTAGAGCTGATTCTAGCCAAGACTTAGATTCCATTTCCGCAAAGATAGATGCTGTCGAGAGACGAATGGAAAAGATGACTAAAGATATCCACTCAATACGAATTAGTTGTGAGCAGTGTGGAGGACCACATTTGACAAAAGATTGTCTCAGTATTGAATTAACAATGGAACAAAGAGAGAATGTTTCATATCTAAACCAAAGACCTGGAAATAATTATCAGAATAATTATCAACCGCCAAGACCAATTTACAATCAAAACCAGAATTATAATCGAAATATTCCATACAACAACCAACAAGGTCCTAACAATCAACAAGTATCCAATAATACTTACAATCAGCAAAGACCTAATTTTCAAAACAAACCACCACAAACCGATGATAAAAAGCCGAATTTAGAAGATATGATGACAAAGCTAGTTGAAACTCAAACGCAGTTTTTCACATTTAGAAATCAACAAGCTTCTATTCAAAACTTGGAACAAGAAGTAAGTAACCTAGCAAGGTTAATAGGTGAAAGAAAACCAGGAAGTTTACCTAGTGATACAAATGCTAACCCCCGAAATGAAACAGCTAAAGCCATTACCACAAGAAGTGGTACAACACTTAAACCACCTGAAATACCTGTAACTTCTGATGAAGCTATTCCTACTCCACAAGAACCACAACCTGATCAAGATAAGGAAAAAGAACCGGTAGTTGAAAAGGTTAATGAAGATAACAAAGCTAAGGATAAACCTTATGTTAAACCATACCAACCACCACTTCCTTACCCGAATAAAATGAAGAAAGAGAAACTTGAAGTCGAGCAATCCAAATTCTTGGATATGTTTAAACAGATAAATGTAAATCTTCCTTTCATTGATGTGATTTCAGGAATGCCTAGATATGCTAAATTCTTGAAAGATCTAATCTCAAATAGAAAGAAAATGGAAGAACTCTCGGCCGTTACTATGAATGCTAATTGTTCAGCAGTGCTGTTGAATAAGATACCAGAAAAACTATCTGATCCAGGAAGTTTCACAATTCCATATTTTCTGGGTAGTCTTAGTTCAATAGAAGCATTGGCAGACTTAGGTGCTAGTATAAATTTAATGCCGTATTCACTATACACTAAACTAGACCTTGGAGAATTGAAACCAACCAGAATAAGTATACAACTAGCCGATCGATCAATAAAATATCCTAGAGGGATAATGGAGAACATGCTAGTTAAAGTTGGTACTTTAGTATTTCCAGTAGATTTTGTTGTTCTGGACATGGAAGAAGATTCTCAAGTTCCTCTCATATTAGGAAGACCATTCTTAAACACGGCTAAAGCAATGATAGACGTGTTCGGTAAGAAATTGACCCTAAGTATAGAGGACGAGAGTGTTACCTTTTCAGTTGATAGAGCAATGCAACAACCGCAATCTGCAGATGATACATGTTATTATATTCAAACTATAGATTCACATGCAGAATTGTTAGAAGAATTTCCAGAATTACAAGGAACAGGAGAATGTTCTTTAGGAGAAGGTAATGAACCAATTGATGAAGCTGAAATGTTAGCTACACTAATAGCTAATGGATATGAACCAACAACAGAAGAAATTCAAATGCTAAAAGAAGAAGACAGATATCGATATAAATCATCGATAGAAGAACCACCGACATTAGAATTAAAGCCACTTCCAAACCATTTGGAATACGCTTATTTACATGGTGAATCTGAATTACCTGTAATAATATCGTCTTCTCTTACTGAAAATGAAAAATCACAACTCATTTTTGTGTTGAAAGCTCATAAACCAGCCATTGCATGGAAGATTCATGATATTAAAGGAATAAGTCCTTCGTATTGCACACATAAAATCCTTATGGAAGAAGGTCATAAAACGTATGTGCAACACCAACGAAGACTAAATCCGAATATGCAAGATGTAGTTAAAAAAGAAATTATTAAACTGCTAGATGCAGGTTTAATTTATCCAATCTCTGATAGTCCATGGGTAAGCCCAGTTCAATGCGTGCCTAAGAAGGGTGTCATGACTGTCATTACAAATGAAAAAAATGAGCTTATTCCTACTAGGACTGTAACAGGATGGCGTGTATGTATTGATTATAGAAAATTAAATGACGCCACCAGAAAAGATCACTTTTCCTTACCTTTTATTGATCAAATGTTGGAAAGATTAGCCGGAAACAGTTACTATTGTTTTCTTGATGGATTTTCCGAATATTTTCAAATTCCAATAGCACCCGAAGATCAAGAGAAAACCACATTCACGTGCCCTTATGGTACTTTTGCTTACAAACGCATGCCATTTGGACTTTGCAACGCCCCTGCAACCTTTCAAAGGTGCATGATGGCGATTTTTCACGACATGATAGAAGAATGCATGGAAGTTTTCATGGATGACTTTTCAGTCTTCGGTGATACATTTGAATCATGTCTAGTTAATCTTGAACGAATGCTTATTAGATGCGAACAATCAAATCTAGTACTTAATTGGGAGAAATGCCATTTCATGGTTAAAGAAGGCATCGTTCTTGGACATAAAATTTCAAAAGAAGGAATTGAAGTGGATAGAGCTAAAGTAGATGTAATTGCTAAACTTCCACATCCCACCAATGTTAGAGGAGTTAGGAGTTTTCTAGGGCATGCCGGTTTTTACCGACGTTTCATAAAAGATTTTTCTAAAATTGCCACTCCTATGAATAAACTCCTAGAAAAGGATACTCCATTCATCTGTTCAGATGAACGCATCAAATCTTTTAATATTCTTAAAGAGAAACTCACTAATGCGCCGATCATGATAACACCAAATTGGAATCTACCGTTTGAACTAATGTGCGATGCAAGTGATTTTGCAATGGGAGCCGTTTTAGGACAAAGGATTGAAAAACGATTTCAACCTATATATTATGCTAGTAAGACGTTACAAGGAGCACAAACGAACTATACAACTACTGAAAAAGAACTCCTTGCTATTGTCTTTGCTTTTGACAAATTTCATTCATATCTCGTTCTAGCAAAAACGGTGGTCTATACCGACCATTCTGCTCTTAGATACCTATTTTCGAAACAAGATGCCAAACCAAGATTAATCCGTTGGATCTTACTCTTACAAGAGTTCGATATTGAAATCCGAGATAAAAGAGGAGCAGAAAATCTAGCCGCTGATCATCTTTCTCGTCTTGAAAATCCCGAATTAGAAGTTCTAAATGAATCGGCCATACAAGACAACTTTCCTGATGAATATCTATTGAAGATAGATTATAATGAAATTCCATGGTTTGAAGACTATGCAAACTATTTAGTATGTGGATTCCTTGAAAAAGGATTATCGTACCAAAAACGAAAGAAATTCTTCAGTGATATAAAACACTATTTCTGGGAAGATCCACATTTGTTTAAAAGTTGTCCAGATGAAATAATACGCCGATGTGTATTCGGAGATGAAGCTAGTAAAATTTTAAACCATTGTCACACAGGACCAACAGGAGGGCATTATGGGCCTCAACTAACATCAAGAAAAGTTTATGATGCTGGATTCTATTGGCCTACAATTTACAAAGACGCGCACCTTCTTTGCAAATCTTGTGATGCATGTCAAAGAGCCAGAAAAATAAGTCAACGTGATGAAATGCCACAAAATGTCATTCAAGTATGTGAAGTATTTGACATTTGGGGTATTGACTTTATGGGTCCATTTTCAAAATCTCATAATAATCTCTATATTCTCATAGCCATTGATTATGTATCTAAATGGGCGGAAGCACAAGCTCTCCCAACTAACGATGCACGAGTTGTAGTCAACTTTTTAAAACGTCTTTTTGCAAGGTTTGGAATGCCGAAAGCTTTAATAAATGATCGGGGTACTCATTTCTGTAATAATCAACTTGAGAAAGTTCTCAAAAGATATGGAGGAACTCATAAAATCTCCACCGCATATCATCCACAAACAAGTGGACAAGTTGAAAATACCAACCGAGCTTTAAAACGTATTCTAGAAAAAACCGTAGGATCAAATCCGAAGGAATGGTCCATTAAATTGGAGGATGCACTCTGGGCTTTTAGAACAGCCTACAAAACTCCAATTGGAACCACACCTTTTAGACTCGTTTATGAAAAAGCATGTCATCTTCCAGTAGAAATTGAACACAAAGCATTTTGATCTTTGAAGACATGTAATCTTGATTTACATGAAGCTGGACGTCTATGGTTAAGTCAACTAAACGAATTAGAAGAATTAAGACATGAAGCATACGAAAATTCATTAATCTATAAAGAAAGAACGAAGAAATGGCATGATAAAAGAATCAGAAGTTCAAAAGAATTCAAAGAAGGAGACAGAGTTCTTCTTTTCAATTCACGATTCAAGCTATTTCCTGGAAAATTAAAATCAAGATTATCTGGACCATTCATAGTGAAAAGAGTTTTCTCATACGGAACAGTAGAATTGATAAATTCAAATGGGATTGAATTTAAGGTTAATGGTCACAGAGTTAAACATTACATAGATAGTCCAATGGAAATCAACAATGAAGTTAATCACAATTTCGATACCACAGCTAACTAAGTGTGGGGAGAATCAAGTCTTTAAAGGATAATATGTATTTCTGTTAGAGTTAGATTGTCTGTTTTCGTGTAGTTCTCGAAAATGGAACCCGAATGGTCTTTCCCTAGCAGACCCTAAAGAACTAGTCTTCTCCCCCATTCTGAATTTTTATTTTTTTTAGGAAATGAAGACTTCCTGTGAACTAAACCATGGTCTAATGCTACACGCTTTGATCACTAAACGTAATAATGATACACTTCCGAGTGAACTAGTATCAGTAATCAGAGAAAGATTGGACGGAGTAAGAAAAGAATCCAGATGCGAAGATAATAAGTTACAATTTGGTAAAGGAAAATCAAAATCCGCAGCGAAAAGAAGAGCACGACACCTAGAAAGATGTCACAAATGCGGAAAATGGTCACATGGAGGTAAATGTTCAAATAATCAAACCTATTCAAACACCGAATTTGTTACTTTATGCAGAGACGGACCGTTCATATGTTTAGAAGAAAAAACACTGAATGCTCGAGGTTACGCCTATGTAGCTATGGAAAACCAATTAAACCGACTATCTTATGAATGGGATAGATCATATAACTAAGAATACTATCTCACAGGTAAGTCTGTACAGTTTTTATTTTTTATTTTTATTTTTAACCTTTTGATAATAAACGCTAAATTATTCGCTATAAAGTATTAAATTGGTATTGAATAAAATTAGGTTTGGCGACCGAAATTATTGATATCATACAAAAATTTATTACATCACTGCGAAATTTAACGTTTATTCTTAAGGTATAAATATCTTTAATCAATCAACCCAAAATATTTCAAAAATTCGTCATGAGTTAAATTAGGTAATGGAACCGAAATTACTTTACCGAAAAGAGGGGCGTATATTTTTGATAATATTTGATTGATTAAAGTGGGATAAAAGCCAAAAAGATTTTCAATTTTATTTTTACCATGTTTTAAAATTAATATATAAAAATTAAAATAATATTGTAAACTTTTTAAAATTAATATATTTAAAATTGTAAATATTTGAAAAATTAATCTTTTTAATATAAGTTTGTATGTATAAACACAAAAATATAATATAAGTTTGGTGTGAATTTATAATATAAATTTTTAATTAAGTTTGGTGTGAATTTTTAATTTTATGCATTTTAAATTTAAGTTTGGTGTGAATTTAAAAACAAAAATTTACTTTATTTCGCTAAGTTAAAAATATGTTTTTTAAAATTCGTCGTGAGTTGAAGACTAGGTCGTTGAACCGAAATTACTTTACCCGAGGGAGGGACGAGAACTTTTATTATCATTATTTTTAATCTTATTGAATTAAAGTATGCCAAAAAAATTAAAAAACCCAAAAATCTTTACTTTTAAAACCGCGCTTTGATTTGACAAATTTTAAAATTTTTGTCAAGGGACAGACTAGGACATCGATCCGAAACACCCTCGCTCCTAAAGGAAAACAAATTTTTAAAATTTAATTAATTATAAGTTTTATAAAGTATAAGGTTTTATTTTTTTAAAAAAAGGGCAAAACACTGTAGCCGGGTACCCATGCGATCGCATGGGAATCACCCTATACCTCCATGCGATCGCATGGAGGCAAATTTCTGGCCAGATCAAAACAGACAGCGAGTCTGTTCTTCAACACAAACACACACATTTACACGAACCAACCCCAAAATCCTCTCTAAAATTCGCCATTTTTCACCGTAATTCATCATTTTTCTTGCTCTAATCATGCCTAGATTCTCATTCTTCAGCAAAATGGTAAAAATTACACCCCTAAACTCATAAATTTGCTAGTTTTTGTGATAAATTCCAATTTTTTACCTAATGCAATTTTGTTAATTTCTAGTGTAATTAGTGTTAAATTGTTAGTATTTTATGCATGTATAACCTAGATTGATGCTATTTAACATGATTTGAAGCCAAAAACTTCAAAATTTTTAGAAATCTAGGGTTTGTGTTCTTGAGCAATTTGGGGCTTTTTGATATAAACAGGTTATGGCCGATTTTTGTCATGAATTATTGCTAAATTGAGTAGTGTAACATGTTTAGATAGTTAAATGATCCAAACATTGATCATAAACATAATTTATAGAGATTAAAGTGGACTTTTTAAGTCCAAAATTCATGAACTTGATTAATTTGATATATTTGCCATTTGAGACTTGTTTAATTATTAGTAATGACTATTTTGACATGTTATTTGAGTTAAGTGCTTATGAATTTTGTATACATTTTCATATGTGCTTATTTGAAAAGTGTAGAATTGTGAAAAATTGTGAAAATGTGTATAAGTTTAATTTTGATTTAACATGTTATAGTGATTGTTTTAAGTTGTTATTTTGCTAACACTAATGCATATTTGGATGCACAAATTTTGTGTTTAATGTGTTTTGCAGAAAGCCGATACGGGAGATTCAGGAGCATCATCATCTAGACGACCAGCACCAGCACCAGCACCAGAACCAGAAATGCAACACGAACAAGAACCACAACAACAGCCTGATCAGCACATACCTTATTATGATCCGGTACAGTTTGTTGATGAATTCATAGTATTCCCAATGAGGCCGCCAGTAGAATTCCCAACGATTCCTGAGCACACTCTGCATCCTAATCTAAGATTTGATAGGAGATGGAGAGATTACGAGACATATCAAAGGAACAAATTCAAATTGGTAACAAAAAAATGTAGAGGTGCCAAGGGTAATCGATTGGGCCCCTTTGGAAACGGTCCATCTAGCTGACCGTGTTAGACAGCTTTTGGTACAAAGGTATGGCAGTTCTTCTTTTACAGATTGGGAACGTCTTTTCACTATTCGTAGACCTGTATATAAGGAATGGTGTGTTGAGTTGATGAGTACTGTATCACTTGATACAAATATAGTTAGAATAGATGATAGAAGATTTCTTAAGTTTATCCTTGGCGGTAGGATGTACAGAATGTCCATTCTGGACATGGCCAGGGCCTTACAGATATATACTCCTGGTGAGTTGCTATTACCCAATTGTACAAATTTGATTCATTATGGTGAAATGGTAGATAGTAACTTTGACGCTGACGCCATTTGGAGGCGTATGTCACATTTTGATGTTTTTACACGAGCAGGAGGACACTCCTATACACATATTGACAGAGCCGAGCTTCGTATTATTCATAGATTTTTGGCTAACTCAATTACACAGAGAGGTCACAATAAAGAAAAAATTACCTTACATGATTTATTCTACCTAAAGTGTATTCGGGATCCTAGAAGCTTTGTCAATATCCCTTACTGTGTTGCTTTTTATTTATCTAAAATGGTAGAGGGAATGCAGGACGGGAGTATAATAGGAGGAGGTATTTTTGTTACTTTCATTGGAGAGTATTTAGGTGTTGATAGGAACCAAGGGGGTCCATTACAGCTTTGTAGAGAACAGGTTGAGCCCTTAGGATTGAAAGTTTATGTGGGTGCTAAGGTATTGAAAAGTAGATGTAACCAGGCAGTACCCTATGAGGGATCTCATCCTCAGGTAGAGAGAGGCTCAGACGAGGAAATGGAGGAGGCGGAAGACATAAGGTGAAATGTCCCGTTCTTATTGATTAAAAACGTTCCATATTAATTGATTTCGTTGCGAGGTTTTGACCTCTATATGAGACGTTTTTCAAAGACTGCATTCATTTTTAAAACAAACCATAACCTTTATTTCATAAATAAAGGTTTAAAAAGCTTTACGTAGATTATCAAATAATGATAATCTAAAATATCCTGTTTACACACGACCATTACATAATGGTTTACAATACAAATATGTTACATCGAAATCAGTTTCTTGAATGCAGTTTTTACACAATATCATACAAACATGGACTCCAAATCTTGTCCTTATTTTAGTATGCAACAGTGGAAGCTCTTAATATTCACCTGAGAATAAACATGCTTTAAACGTCAACAAAAATGTTGGTGAGTTATAGGTTTAACCTATATATATCAAATCGTAACAATAGACCACAAGATTTCATATTTCAATACACATCCCATACATAGAGATAAAAATCATTCATATGGTGAACACCTGGTAACCGACATTAACAAGATGTATATATAAGAATATCCTCATCATTCCGGGACACCCTTCGGATATGATATAAATTTCGAGGTACTAAAGCATCCGGTACTTTGGATGGGGTTTGTTAGGCCCAATAGATCTATCTTTAGGATTCGCTTCAATTAGGGTGTCTGTTCCCTAATTCTTAGATTACCAGACTTAATAAAAAGGGGCATATTCGATTTCGATAATTCAACCATAGAATGTAGTTTCACGTACTTGTGTCTATTTTGTAAATCATTTATAAAACCTGCATGTATTCTCATCCCAAAAATATTAGATTTTAAAAGTGGGACTATAACTCACTTTCACAGATTTTTACTTCGTCGGGAAGTAAGATGAAATGTCCCGTTCTTATTGATTAAAAACGTTCCATATTAATTGATTTCGTTGCGAGGTTTTGACCTCTATATGAGACGTTTTTCAAAGACTGCATTCATTTTTAAACAAACCATAACCTTTATTTCATCAATAAAGGTTTAAAAAGCTTTACGTAGATTATCAAATAATGATAATCTAAAATATCCTGTTTACACACGACCATTACATAATGGTTTACAATACAAATATGTTACAACAAAATAAGTTTCTTGAATGCAGTTTTTACACAATATCATACAAACATGGACTCCAAATCTTGTCCTTATTTAAGTATGCGACAGCGGAAGCTCTTAATAATCACCTGAGAATAAACATGCTTAAAACGTCAACAAAAATGTTGGTGAGTTATAGGTTTAACCTATATATATCAAATCGTAACAATAGACCACAAGATTTCATATTTCAATACACATCCCATACATAGAGATAAAAATCATTCATATGGTGAACACCTGGTAACCGACAATAACAAGATGCATATATAAGAATATCCCCATCATTCCGGGACACCCTTCGGATATGATATAAATTTCGAAGTACTAAAGCATCCGGTACTTTGGATGGGGTTTGTTAGGCCCAATAGATCTATCTTTAGGATTCGCGTCAATTAGGGTGTCTGTTCCCTAATTCTTAGATTACCAGACTTAATAAAAAGGGGCATATTCGATTTCGATAATTCAACCATAGAATGTAGTTTCATGTACTTGTGTCTATTTTGTAAATCATTTATAAAACCTGCATGTATTCTCATCCCAAAAATATTAGATTTTAAAAGTGGGACTATAACTCACTTTCACAGATTTTTACTTCGTCGGGAAGTAAGACTTGGCCACTGGTTGATTCACGAACCTATAACAATATATACATATACATATATATCAAAGTATGTTCAAAATATATTTACAACACTTTTAATATATTTTGATGTTTTAAATTTATTAAGTCAGCTGTCCTCGTTAGTAACCTACAACTAGTTGTCCACAGTTAGATGTACAGAAATAAATCGATAAATATTATCTTGAATCAATCCACGACCCAGTGTATACGTATCTCAGTATTGATCACAACTCAAACTATATATATTTTGGAATCAACCTCAACCCTGTATAGCTAACTCCAACATTCACATATAGAGTGTCTATGGTTGTTCCGAAATATATATAGATGTGTCGACATGATAGGTCGAAACATTGTATACGTGTCTATGGTATCTCAAGATTACATAATATATAATACAAGTTGATTAAGTTATGGTTGGAATAGATTTGTTACCAATTTTCACGTAGCTAAAATGAGAAAAATTATCCAATCTTGTTTTACCCATAACTTCTTCATTTTAAATCCGTTTTGAGTGAATCAAATTGCTATGGTTTCATATTGAACTCTATTTTATGAATCTAAACAAAAAAAGTATAGGTTTCTAGTCGGAAAAATAAGTTACAAGTCGTTTTTGTAAAGGTAGTCATTTCAGTCGAAAGAACGACGTCTAGATGACCATTTTAGAAAACATACTTCCACTTTGAGTTTAACCATAATTTTTGGATATAGTTTCATGTTCATAATAAAAATCATTTTCTCAGAATAACAACTTTTAAATCAAAGTTTATCATAGTTTTTAATTAACTAACCCAAAACAGCCAGCGGTGTTACTACGACGGCGTAAATCCGGTTTTACGGTGTTTTTCGTGTTTCCAGGTTTTAAATCATTAAGTTAGCATATCATATAGATATAGAACATGTGTTTAGTTGATTTTAAAAGTCAAGTTAGAAGGATTAACTTTTGTTTGCGAACAAGTTTAGAATTAACTAAACTATGTTCTAGTGATTACAAGTTTAAACCTTCGAATAAGATAGCTTTATATGTATGAATCGAATGATGTTATGAACATCATTACTACCTTAAGTTCCTTGGATGAACCTACTGGAAAATAGAAAAATGGATCTAGCTTCAATGGATCCTTGGATGGCTCAAAGTTCTTGAAGCAAAATCATGACACGAAAACAAGTTCAAGTAAGATCATCACTTGAAATAAGATTGTTATAGTTATAGAAATTGAACCAAAGTTTGAATATGATTATTACCTTGTATTAGAATGATAACCTACTGTAAGAAACAAAGATTTCTTGAGGTTGGATGATCACCTTACAAGATTGGAAGTGAGCTAGCAAACTTGAAAGTATTCTTGATTTTATGAAACTAGAACTTTTGGAATTTATGAAGAACACTTAGAACTTGAAGATAGAACTTGAGAGAGTTCAATTAGATGAAGAAAATTGAAGAATGAAAGTGTTTGTAGGTGTTTTTGGTCGTTGGTGTATGGATTAGATATAAAGGATATGTAATTTTGTTTTCATGTAAATAAGTCATGAATGATTACTCATATTTTTGTAATCTTATGAGATATTTCATGCTAGTTGCCAAATGATGGTTCCCACATGTGTTAGGTGACTCACATGGGCTGCTAAGAGCTGATCATTGGAGTGTATATACCAATAGTACATACATCTAAAAGCTGTGTATTGTACGAGTACGAATACGGGTGCATACGAGTAGAATTGTTGATGAAACTGAACGAGAATGTAATTGTAAGCATTTTTGTTAAGTAGAAGTATTTTGATAAGTGTATTGAAGTCTTTCAAAAGTGTATAAATACATATTAAAACACTACATGTATATACATTTTAACTGAGTCGTTAAGTCATCGTTAGTCGTTACATGTAAGTGTTGTTTTGAAACCTTTAGGTTAACGATCTTGTTAAATGTTGTTAACCCAATGTTTATAATATCAAAAGAGATTTTAAATTATTATATTATCATGATATTATGATGTACGAATATCTCTTAATATGATATATATACATTAAATGTCGTTACAACGATAAACGTTACATATATGTCTCGTTTCAAAATCATTAAGTTAGTAGTCTTGTTTTTACATATGTAGTTCATTGTTAATATAATTAATGATATGTTTACTTATCATAATATCATGTTAACTATATATATAACCATATATATGTCATCATATAGTTTTTTTTACAAGTTTTAACGTTCATGAATCACCGGTCAACTTGGGTGGTCAATTGTCTATATGAAACCTATTTCAATTAATCAAGTCTTAACAAGTTTGATTGCTTAACATGTTGGAAACATTTAATCATGTAAACATCAATCTCAATTAATATATATAAACATGGAAAAGTTCGGGTCACTACAGTACCTACCCGTTAAATAAATTTCGTCCCGAAATTTTAAGCTGTTGAAGGTGTTGACGAATCTTCTGGAAATAGATGCGGGTATTTCTTCTTCATCTGATCTTCACGCTCCCAGGTGAACTCGGGTCCTCTACGAGCATTCCATCGAACCTTAACAATTGGTATATTGTTTTGCTTAAGTCTTTTAACCTCACGATCCATTATTTCGACGGGTTCTTCGATGAATTGGAGTTTTTCGTTGATTTGGATTTCATCTAACGGAATAGTGAGATCTTTTTTAGCAAAACATTTCTTCAAATTCGAGACGTGGAAAGTGTTATGTACAGCCGCGAGTTGTTGAGGTAACTCAAGTCGGTAAGCTACTGGTCCGACACGATCAATAATCTTGAATGGTCCAATATACCTTGGATTTAATTTCCCTCGTTTACCAAATTGAACAACGCCTTTCCAAGGTGAAACTTTAAGCATGACCATCTCTCCAATTTCAAATTCTATATCTTTTCTTTTAATGTCAGCGTAGCTCTTTTGTCGACTTTGGGCGGTTTTCAACCGTTGTTGAATTTGGATGATCTTCTCGGTAGTTTCTTGTATAATCTCCGGACCCGTAATCTGTCTATCCCCCACTTCACTCCAACAAATCGGAGACCTGCACTTTCTACCATAAAGTGCTTCAAACGGCGCCATCTCAATGCTTGAATGGTAGCTGTTGTTGTAGGAAAATTCTGCTAACGGTAGATGTCGATCCCAACTGTTTCCGAAATCAATAACACATGCTCGTAGCATGTCTTCAAGCGTTTGTATCGTCCTTTCGCTCTGCCCATCAGTTTGTGGATGATAGGCAGTACTCATGTCTAGACGAGTTCCTAATGCTTGCTGTAATGTCTGCCAGAATCTTGAAATAAATCTGCCATCCCTATCAGAGATAATAGAGATTGGTATTCCATGTCTGGAGACGACTTCCTTTAAATACAGTCGTGCTAACTTCTCCATCTTGTCATCTTCTCTTATTGGTAGGAAGTGTGCTGATTTGGTGAGACGATCAACTATTACCCAAATAGTATCAAAACCACTTGCAGTCCTTGGCAATTTAGTGATGAAATCCATGGTAATGTTTTCCCATTTCCATTCCGGGATTTCGGGTTGTTGAAGTAGACCTGATGGTTTCTGATGCTCAGCTTTGACCTTAGAACACGTCAAACATTCTCCTACGTATTTAGCAACATCGGCTTTCATACCCGGCCACCAAAAATGTTTCTTGAGATCCTTGTACATCTTCCCCGTTCCAGGATGTATTGAGTATCTGGTTTTATGAGCTTCTCTAAGTACCATTTCTCTCATATCTCCAAATTTTGGTACCCAAATCCTTTCAGCCCTATACCGGGTTCCGTCTTCCCGAATATTAAGATGCTTCTCCGATCCTTTGGGTATTTCATCCTTTAAATTTCCCTCTTTTAAAACTCCTTGTTGCGTCTCCTTTATTTGAGTAGTAATGTTATTATGAATCATTATATTCATAGATTTTACTCGAATGGGTTCTCTATCCTTCCTGCTCAAGGCATCGGCTACCACATTTGCCTTCCCCGGGTGGTAACGAATCTCAAAATCGTAATCATTCAATAATTCAATCCACCTACGCTGCCTCATATTCAGTTGTTTCTGATTAAATATGTGTTGAAGACTTTTGTGGTCGGTATATATAATACTTTTGACCCCATATAAGTAGTGCCTCCAAGTCTTTAATGCAAAAACAACCGCGCCTAATTCCAAATCATGCGTCGTATAATTTTGTTCGTGAATCTTCAATTGTCTAGACGCATAAGCAATCACCTTCGTTCGTTGCATTAATACACAACCGAGACCTTGCTTTGATGCGTCACAATAAATCACAAAATCATCATTCCCTTCAGGCAATGACAATATAGGTGCTGTAGTTAGCTTTTTCTTCAATAACTGAAACGCTTTCTCTTGTTCATCATTCCATTCAAATTTCTTCCCTTTATGCGTTAATGCAGTCAAGGGTTTTGCTATTCTGGAAAAGTCTTGGATGAACCTTCTGTAGTAACCAGCTAGTCCTAAAAACTGGCGTATGTGTTTCGGAGTTTTCGGGGTTTCCCACTTTTCAACAGTTTCTATCTTTGCCGGATCCACCTTAATACCTTCTTTGTTCACTATGTGACCGAGGAATTGAACTTCTTCCAACCAAAATGCACACTTTGAAAACTTAGCGTACAATTCTTCCTTCCTCAATACTTCTAACACCTTTCTCAAATGTTCACCGTGTTCTTGGTCATTCTTTGAGTAAATAAGTATGTCATCAATGAAAACAATGACAAACTTGTCAAGGTATGGTCCACACACTCGGTTCATAAGGTCCATGAACACAGCTGGTGCATTAGTTAAACCAAACGGCATGACCATAAACTCGTAATGACCGTAACGTGTTCTGAAAGCAGTCTTTGGAATATCATCTTCTTTCACCCGCATTTGATGATACCCGGAACGTAAGTCAATCTTTGAATAAACAGACGAGCCTTGTAGTTGATCAAATAAGTCGTCGATTCTCGGTAGTGGGTAGCGGTTCTTGATGGTAAGTTTGTTCAACTCTCGGTAGTCGATACACAACCTGAATGTACCATCTTTCTTCTTGACAAACAAAACAGGAGCTCCCCACGGTGATGTGCTTGGTCGAATGAAACCACGCTCTAAAAGTTCTTGTAATTGGCTTTGCAGTTCTTTCATCTCGCTGGGTGCGAGTCTGTAAGGAGCACGAGCTATTGGTGCAGCTCCTGGTACAAGATCTATTTGAAATTCAACGGATCGATGTGGGGGTAATCCCGGTAATTCTTTCGGAAATACATCGGGAAATTCTTTTGCAATGGGAACATCATTGATGCTCTTTTCTTCAGTTTGTACTTTCTCGACGTGTGCTAGAACAGCATAGCAACCTTTTCTTATTAGTTTTTGTGCCTTCAAATTACTAATAAGATGTAGCTTCGTGTTGCCCTTTTCTCCGTACACCATTAAGGGTTTTCCTTTTTCTCGTATAATGCGAATTGCATTTTTGTAACAAACGATCTCCGCTTTCACTTCTTTCAACCAGTCCATACCGATTATCACATCAAAACTCCCTAACTCTACTGGTATCAAATCAATCTTAAATGTTTCGCTAACCAGTTTAATTTCTCGATTCCGACATATATTATCTGCTGAAATTAATTTACCATTTGCTAATTCGAGTAAAAATTTACTATCCAAAGGCGTCAATGGACAACTTAATTTAGCACAAAAATCTCTACTCATATAGCTTCTATCCGCACCCGAATCAAATAAAACGTAAGCAGATTTATTGTCAATAAGAAACGTACCCGTAACAAGCTCCGGGTCTTCCTGTGCCTCTACCGCATTAATATTGAAAACTCTTCCACGGCCTTGTCCATTCGTGTTCTCCTGGTTCGGGCAATTTCTAATAATGTGGCCTGGTTTTCCACATTTATAACAAACTACATTGGCATAACTTGCTCCGACACTACTTGCTCCGCCATTACTCGTTCCGACACCATTTGTTCCTTTCGTTCTATTAACCCCTGGTCCGTAGACCTCACACTTCGCCGCGCTATGACCATTTCTTTTACACTTGTTGCAAAATTTGGTGCAGAACCCCGAGTGATTCTTTTCACACCTTTGGCATAGTTGCTTCTGATTGTTGTTGTTGTTGCGGTTATTATTGTTGTTGGGATGATTGTTGTAGTTGCTGTTGTTGTTGTTGTTGTTGTTGTTGTTGTTGTTGTTGTTGTTGGGCCGTTTGTTGTAGTTGCGATTGATGTTGCGATTATTGGGATAATTGTTGCGATTATTGTTGTAATTGCTGTTGTTGTTGTATTGGTGATTCTTATCACCGTTTTCCTCCCACTTTCTTTTGACTTGCTTCACATTGGCCTCTTCAGCAGTCTGTTCTTTAATTCTTTCTTCAATCTGGTTCACTAGTTTGTGAGCCATTCTACATGCCTGTTGTATGGAGGCGGGCTCGTGTGAACTTATATCTTCTTGGATTCTTTCCGGTAATCCTTTCACAAACGCGTCGATCTTCTCTTCCTCATCTTCGAATGCTCCCGGACACAATAGGCACAATTCTGTGAATCGTCTTTCGTACGTGGTAATATCAAATCCTTGGGTTCGTAACCCTCTAAGTTCTGTCTTGAGCTTATTGACCTCGGTTCTGGGACGGTACTTCTCGTTCATCAAGTGCTTGAATGCTGACCACGGTAGTGCGTACGCATCATCTTGTCCCACTTGCTCTAGATAGGTATTCCACCATGTTAATGCAGAACCTGTGAAGGTATGCGTAGCGTACTTCACTTTGTCCTCTTCAGTACACTTACTTATGGCAAACACCGATTCAACCTTCTCGGTCCACCGTTTCAATCCGATCGGTCCTTCGGTTCCATCAAATTCCAAAGGTTTGCAGGCAGTGAATTCTTTGTAGGTGCATCCTACACGATTTCCTGTACTGCTAGATCCAAGGTTATTGTTGGTATGTAGCGCAGCCTGTACTGCGGCTATGTTTGAAGCTAGAAAAGTACGGAATTCCTCTTCATTCATATTCACGGTGTGTCGAGTAGTCGGTGCCATTTCCTTCAAAATAGTTAAATGGAACAAGTTAATCATACAGAATATTAAGAGTAGTTAATAGTATTTCGTAGCATAATATGAACTCATTTATAAAAGCTTTTTCTTCATATTAGCGTTTTATAAGTTTAAATTCGGGTAGTACCTACCCGTTAAGTTCATACTTAGTAGCTAATATACAATTCAACTACTACAATTCTATATGAAAAACTGATTATAATAATATTTCGCGTTCAAACTTTTATACAATATTTTACAAACTTACAATACCGCTTATTTTACATAAAGCATGAAATATAGCACACAATAACTTTGATACAAGATAGTTGTGAAGACAATTCTAGCTAGTACACAAGTCGTTCAGCAAAGGCAATAAAGACACGTAATTCATACGTCCAGAAACAAGTCATGCATTCTGGTTTTACTAGGACTACTTCCCATCCTTGGTCTTGTGCAACATAACCGTTATGGCCGTTGATAAGACAGCGTGTTGTAACGTCATCAAAGGGACGAGGGTTACGTAATGTCCAACAGTCCCGTAATAATCTAAAAACCTCATTTCTTACCCCAATTACCGACTCCGTCACTTGTGGAAACGTTTTGTTTAATAGTTGTAGCCCGATGTTCTTGTTCTCACTTTGGTGAGAGGCGAACATTACTAATCCGTAAGCATAACATGCTTCTTTATGTTGCATGTTAGCCGCTTTTTCTAAATCACGAAGTCCAATATTCGGATATATTGAGTCAAAATAATTTCTTAACCCGTTGCGTAAAATAGCATTTGGGTTCCCCGCAATATATGCGTCAAAGTAAACACATCGTAACTTATGGGTTTCCCAATGTGATATCCCCCATCTTTCAAACGAAAGTCTCTTATAAACCAAGACATTCTTGGAACGTTCTTCGAATGTTTTACAAACTGATCTCGCCTTAAATAGTTGTGCCGAGGAATTCTGACCGACTCTAGACAAGATTTCATCAATCATGTCTCCGGGTAGGTCTCTTAAAATATTGGGTTGTCTATCCATTTTGCGTTTTTATACTGTAAAATAGACAAGAGTTAGATTCATAAAAAAAATACTTATTAATACAAGCAATTTTTACATATATCATAAAGCATAAGAACACTATATTCCATATATTACACCACACGAATACAACTATCTTATTCCGACTCGCTCGTTTCTTCTTCTTCGGTTTTGGTTCGTTTAGCCAAGTTTCTAGGGATATATGATGTTCCCCTAATACGAGCCGTCGTTGTCCACATTGGTTTAGAAAAACCTGGTGGTTTAGAGGTTCCCGGGTCATTGTTACAACTTAAGGACTTCGGGGGTTGACGATACATATAAAGTTCATCGGGGTTGGAATTAGATTTCTCTATTTTTATGCCCTTTCCCTTATTATTTTCTTTTGCCTTTTTAAATTCAGTTGGGGTAATTTCTATAACATCATCGGAATTCTCGTCGAAATCCGATTCATCGGAGAATTGGTAATCCTCCCAATATTTTGCTTCCTTGGCGGAAACACCATTGACCATAATTAACTTTGGTCGGTTGGTTGAGGATTTTCTTTTACTTAACCGTTTTATTATTTCCCCCACCGGTTCTATTTCTTCATCCGGTTCCGATTCTTCTTCCGGTTCCGATTCTTCTTCCGGTTCCGACTCTTCTTCCGGTTCCTCTTCGGGAACTTGTGAATCAGTCCACAAATCATTCCAATTTACATTTGACTCTTCATTATTATTAGGTGAGTCAATGGGACTTGTTCTAGAGGTAGACATCTATCACATAATATCAAACACGTTAAGAGATTAATATATCACATAATATTCATATGTTAAAAATATATAGTTTCCAACAAAAATGTTAAGCAATCATTTTTAAAGAAAACACGGTCGAAGTCCAGACTCACTAATGCATCCTAACAAACTCGATAAGACACACTAATGCAAATTTTCTGGTTCTCTAAGACCAACGCTCTGATACCAACTGAAATGTCCCGTTCTTATTGATTAAAAACGTTCCATATTAATTGATTTCGTTGCGAGGTTTTGACCTCTATATGAGACGTTTTTCAAAGACTGCATTCATTTTTAAACAAACCATAACCTTTATTTCATCAATAAAGGTTTAAAAAGCTTTACGTAGATTATCAAATAATGATAATCTAAAATATCCTGTTTACACACGACCATTACATAATGGTTTACAATACAAATATGTTACAACAAAATAAGTTTCTTGAATGCAGTTTTTACACAATATCATACAAACATGGACTCCAAATCTTGTCCTTATTTAAGTATGCGACAGCGGAAGCTCTTAATAATCACCTGAGAATAAACATGCTTAAAACGTCAACAAAAATGTTGGTGAGTTATAGGTTTAACCTATATATATCAAATCGTAACAATAGACCACAAGATTTCATATTTCAATACACATCCCATACATAGAGATAAAAATCATTCATATGGTGAACACCTGGTAACCGACAATAACAAGATGCATATATAAGAATATCCCCATCATTCCGGGACACCCTTCGGATATGATATAAATTTCGAAGTACTAAAGCATCCGGTACTTTGGATGGGGTTTGTTAGGCCCAATAGATCTATCTTTAGGATTCGCGTCAATTAGGGTGTCTGTTCCCTAATTCTTAGATTACCAGACTTAATAAAAAGGGGCATATTCGATTTCGATAATTCAACCATAGAATGTAGTTTCATGTACTTGTGTCTATTTTGTAAATCATTTATAAAACCTGCATGTATTCTCATCCCAAAAATATTAGATTTTAAAAGTGGGACTATAACTCACTTTCACAGATTTTTACTTCGTCGGGAAGTAAGACTTGGCCACTGGTTGATTCACGAACCTATAACAATATATACATATACATATATATCAAAGTATGTTCAAAATATATTTACAACACTTTTAATATATTTTGATGTTTTAAATTTATTAAGTCAGCTGTCCTCGTTAGTAACCTACAACTAGTTGTCCACAGTTAGATGTACAGAAATAAATCGATAAATATTATCTTGAATCAATCCACGACCCAGTGTATACGTATCTCAGTATTGATCACAACTCAAACTATATATATTTTGGAATCAACCTCAACCCTGTATAGCTAACTCCAACATTCACATATAGAGTGTCTATGGTTGTTCCGAAATATATATAGATGTGTCGACATGATAGGTCGAAACATTGTATACGTGTCTATGGTATCTCAAGATTACATAATATATAATACAAGTTGATTAAGTTATGGTTGGAATAGATTTGTTACCAATTTTCACGTAGCTAAAATGAGAAAAATTATCCAATCTTGTTTTACCCATAACTTCTTCATTTTAAATCCGTTTTGAGTGAATCAAATTGCTATGGTTTCATATTGAACTCTATTTTATGAATCTAAACAAAAAAAGTATAGGTTTCTAGTCGGAAAAATAAGTTACAAGTCGTTTTTGTAAAGGTAGTCATTTCAGTCGAAAGAACGACGTCTAGATGACCATTTTAGAAAACATACTTCCACTTTGAGTTTAACCATAATTTTTGGATATAGTTTCATGTTCATAATAAAAATCATTTTCTCAGAATAACAACTTTTAAATCAAAGTTTATCATAGTTTTTAATTAACTAACCCAAAACAGCCCGCGGTGTTACTACGACGGCGTAAATCCGGTTTTACGGTGTTTTTCGTGTTTCCAGGTTTTAAATCATTAAGTTAGCATATCATATAGATATAGAACATGTGTTTAGTTGATTTTAAAAGTCAAGTTAGAAGGATTAACTTTTGTTTGCGAACAAGTTTAGAATTAACTAAACTATGTTCTAGTGATTACAAGTTTAAACCTTCGAATAAGATAGCTTTATATGTATGAATCGAATGATGTTATGAACATCATTACTACCTTAAGTTCCTTGGATGAACCTACTAGAAAATAGAAAAATGGATCTAGCTTCAATGGATCCTTGGATGGCTCAAAGTTCTTGAAGCAAAATCATGACACGAAAACAAGTTCAAGTAAGATCATCACTTGAAATAAGATTGTTATAGTTATAGAAATTGAACCAAAGTTTGAATATGATTATTACCTTGTATTAGAATGATAACCTACTGTAAGAAACAAAGATTTCTTGAGGTTGGATGATCACCTTACAAGATTGGAAGTGAGCTAGCAAACTTGAAAGTATTCTTGATTTTATGAAACTAGAACTTTTGGAATTTATGAAGAACACTTAGAACTTGAAGATAGAACTTGAGAGAGTTCAATTAGATGAAGAAAATTGAAGAATGAAAGTGTTTGTAGGTGTTTTTGGTCGTTGGTGTATGGATTAGATATAAAGGATATGTAATTTTGTTTTCATGTAAATAAGTCATGAATGATTACTCATATTTTTGTAATCTTATGAGATATTTCATGCTAGTTGCCAAATGATGGTTCCCACATGTGTTAGGTGACTCACATGGGCTGCTAAGAGCTGATCATTGGAGTGTATATACCAATAGTACATACATCTAAAAGCTGTGTATTGTACGAGTACGAATACGGGTGCATACGAGTAGAATTGTTGATGAAACTGAACGAGAATGTAATTGTAAGCATTTTTGTTAAGTAGAAGTATTTTGATAAGTGTATTGAAGTCTTTCAAAAGTGTATAAATACATATTAAAACACTACATGTATATACATTTTAACTGAGTCGTTAAGTCATCGTTAGTCGTTACATGTAAGTGTTGTTTTGAAACCTTTAGGTTAACGATCTTGTTAAATGTTGTTAACCCAATGTTTATAATATCAAAAGAGATTTTAAATTATTATATTATCATGATATTATGATGTACGAATATCTCTTAATATGATATATATACATTAAATGTCGTTACAACGATAAACGTTACATATATGTCTCGTTTCAAAATCATTAAGTTAGTAGTCTTGTTTTTACATATGTAGTTCATTGTTAATATAATTAATGATATGTTTACTTATCATAATATCATGTTAACTATATATATAACCATATATATGTCATCATATAGTTTTTTTTACAAGTTTTAACGTTCATGAATCACCGGTCAACTTGGGTGGTCAATTGTCTATATGAAACCTATTTCAATTAATCAAGTCTTAACAAGTTTGATTGCTTAACATGTTGGAAACATTTAATCATGTAAACATCAATCTCAATTAATATATATAAACATGGAAAAGTTCGGGTCACTACATAAGACTTGGCCACTGGTTGATTCACGAACCTATAACAATATATACATATATATCAAAGTATGTTCAAAATATATTTACAACACTTTTAATATATTTTGATGTTTTAAGTTTATTAAGTCAGCTGTCCTCGTTAGTAACCTACAACTAGTTGTCCACAGTTAGATGTACAGAAATAAATCGATAAATATTATCTTGAATCAATCCACGACCTAGTGTATACGTATCTCAGTATTGATCACAACTCAAACTATATATATTTTGGAATCAACCTCAACCCTGTATAGCTAACTCCAACATTCACATATAGAGTGTCTATGGTTGTTCCGAAATATATATAGATGTGTCGATATGATAGGTCGAAACATTGTATACGTGTCTATGGTATCTCAAGATTACATAATATACAATACAAGTTGATTAAGTTATGGTTGGAATAGATTTGTTACCAATTTTCACGTAGCTAAAATGAGAAAAATTATCCAATCTTGTTTTACCCATAACTTCTTCATTTTAAATCCGTTTTGAGTGAATCAAATTGCTATGGTTTCATATTGAACTCTATTTTATGAATCTAAACATAAAAAGTATAGGTTTATAGTCGGAAAAATAAGTTACAATTCGTTTTTGTAAAGGTAGTCATTTCAGTCGAAAGAACGACGTCTAGATGACCATTTTAGAAAACATACTTCCACTTTGAGTTTAACCATAATTTTTGGATATAGTTTCATGTTCATAATAAAAATCATTTTCTCAGAATAACAACTTTTAAATCAAAGTTTATCATAGTTTTTAATTAACTAACCCAAAACAGCCCGCGGTGTTACTACGACGGCGTAAATCCGGTTTTACGGTGTTTTTCGTGTTTCCAGGTTTTAAATCATTAAGTTAGCATATCATATAGATATAGAACATGTGTTTAGTTAATTTTAGAAGTCAAGTTAGAAGGACTAACTTTTGTTTGCGAACAAGTTTAGAATTAACTAAACTATGTTCTAGTGATTACGAGTTTAAACCTTCGAATAAGATAGTTTTATATATATGAATCGAATGATGTAATGAACATCATTACTATCTCAAGTTTAGTAGGTAAACCTATTGGAAGTGACAAGAAATGATCTAGCTTCAAAGGATCTTGGATGTCTTGAAAGTTCTTGAAGTAGGATCATGACACAAAAACAAGTTCAAGTAAGATTTTTACTCGAATTAAGATAGTTTATAGTTATAGAAATTGAATCAAAGTTTGAATATGAATATTACCTTGAATAAGAAAGATAACCTACTATATATAACAAAGGTTTCTTGATCTTAGATGATTACTTGAAATGTATTAGAAAGCTTGGAAGTAAATTAGTAAACTTGAAGGGATTTTTGAAGTGTTCTTGAAGTGTTCTTCCTATGATGATTATAGCTTGATTCTTGAAGTGATTTTTGATGAAGATGATGATTAACTACTGAAAAAATACGTTCATAATAGTGTGTGTGTGTTGAGAGAAAATTAGAAAGAGAATTGGAAGTGAAATGGAGTGAATGATGAGTGGTAATTGGTGAGTGGTGAGTGGGGTTAAAAGGAGTTCTAGTTAGTTGACTAGCTCATGGTAGAAGTTAAAATTGATTAGTCATACATGACATAATCAAGAGTGGAATCCCATGCTAGTTCCTATTGGTATATACCCATAGTAAGTACATTTTGAAGCTGTGTATAATACGGGTAAGAATACGACTAGAATTCTTGATGAAAGAAAAGAATGGGAAAGTAACTGTAACCATTTTCGTTAAGTATGAGTGTTTTGATATATGTCTTGAAGTCTTCCAAAAGTATTTTAATACATCTAAATACACTACATGTATATACATTTTAACTGAGTCGTTAAGTCATCGTTAGTCGTTACATGTAAGTGTTGTTTTGAAACCTTTAAGTTAACGATCTCAATTAATGTTGTTAACCCATTGTTTATTATATCTAATGAGATGTTAAATTATTATATTATCATGATATTATGATATATTAATATATCTTAATATGATATATATACATTTAAATGTCGTTACAACGATAATCGTTACATATGTGTCTCGTTTCGAAATCCTTAAGTTAGTAGTCTTGTTTATATGTATATAACTCATTGTTAATATACTTATGGAGATACTTACTTATCATAATCTCATGTTAACCATATGTATATCCATATATATATCGTCATGTCGTTTTTACAAGTTTTAACGTTCGTGAATTGCCGGTCAACTTGGGTGGTCAATTGTCTATATGAAACATATTTCAATTAATCAAGCCTTAACAAGTTTGATTGCTTAACATGTTGGAAACATTTAATCATGTAAATATCAATCTCAATTAATATATATAAACATGGAAAAGTTCGGGTCACTACATTAGGGATGTCTTTCGAGATGCTATTCTTGACGTCCATGTTCGTATAGATGAGGAAGCAATGACGAACGCGGCCAGACATAGTATGTACGAGCAGTGGAACTCCGAGCGAGTATACGAGGATTATAGGCGATGCCAACACGATAGCTGGGTAGTTCATCAGCACCAAATCATGAGCCAGCTATCATATCAGGTTCCAAATAATTACGTGCCTACTCGACCTGCTCATTTTCCACCACACAGCCCAGATATCCAACCACCCTTTAACCGGTATGACTATAACCAAGCCTACCAGAACACCTATAACCAACAATGGAACCCACCTGATGAGATGAACTGGAACCCCTATCCAGACTGATTTAGTTCCATTTGGTTATTTATATGATTTTTATGTTTTTATCTTTTTACTTATTCATGTTTAAACTTATGTTATTGAATATACTTATGTAATCTTTATCATTTTTATTATTATTGTGCACTAATATTTCACATTTAGGATTTGAAAATGGGATATTAAGTCCCATTTCAAATTGCCATGCATGTTTATATTTGTATGTATGTATATTGTAAATTGTACAAAACAGGGTAAAACATCGAATTTTCAAAGACTGGCATTAAGTTCAGCAAAAGCTACTAATTTTGACGACAAGATGACAAATAAATGTGATGTAGCAACAGACGGAATGAACAAATGATATGCACCATTTATCATTCAGCAAACAAACGCCAATATGTTTGGAAACTTTGGTAAAATTTAATCATTTTTCTACGCTAATCACCCTCAATAATTTAAATTGTTACTGATTTCTTGCAAATGAGGGCATTGCAAGATCTTAAGTGTGGGAAGGGGTTAAATTCTTTCGGATTTTTAAATTTTTTTTAAACACTTGGTTACCATTAGAACTACTAGTAAAGTAATAGTTGTATTAGAATCTAGTGCTCTCTGATAATAAAGAACAGCCCTAGTCTTATATACTGACTACCCAATTCTAGTAAAAATTTTCAAAATTTTCAATTAAATGAACTCAAAATCATGTTTATACATATTTATGAACGATAAAACTAGGTGTTAACACCGAAATTATTGTTACCTCGGAAAGGACATAAATTGAGAAACAAACCAAAATGTTAAAATTCATTTAAAATGGAATAGAGGACAATAAAAAGGAAAATAAAAGCCAAGTGTGGGAAAAATTACAAAGTTATCTTAAACATATGTGACATATTTCTGTAACAAATAATTGAAGATACTTTTGCTTTGGACTAAACTAAACTGTTTTACCCGATGAAAGAAAAGAAGAGATGGATCTACACGATGAATCAATTCCATCGTTAAAAGGAAGTAAAGTCTTTCGAAAAAGAAACGCGCTTCTTGATTTAGGTCATGAAGTTGTCGTCCAGACCAGCTGTAGGTTAATGAAAAATCTAGAAAAGTCATCTCTAAAATCAGCAGGAAATCCACGGACCTCAGCATAAAACAGGGTCGCCAAGTGGTCAGATTTATCCTAACCATGAGAAGGATTTATCTCGTACAATGGGGGGGCACCGTGCAAATTAGATTGATAAGACTAATAAATCATATCCCCAGAAAGGATAATCTCCTTTAAAGATCAAAAATCAGCTTTTAAGACTGATATTACTCAATCCTAGAGATTGACCTTAAAGATTGAGAATTACAAACTCATGGAATCCAATGATATCTAAACTCGAGCTTGAACGAGAAAATATTTTGATAAAATTACAAACCGATTTGTTTTCTGAAAACCCATTTTCAATGCGTTCATTACCATTGAACGTAAAATCCTAGGAATTCATCTGGAATTCATTAGGTTATCTGAACCAAATCGGGTGTCAACCGTAAGAACGGTGGTTGCATAGCATGGTCAAAGACAGGACCTTGTGCCAGACCGAAAAATCATAAGGGTGAACTTTACTATTGCTCCTACCAAGGATAGTAATTGCGTCCGACACGTTATAGACCATAATTAAAAGCATGTCAGGGGACATTGCCTTAACAATTGCTAGTTCAACGCTTTCCTTTACAACCGGATGGTAGTTTATCAAAAGGTAATATACGGAGCAAGTAAACTGGACGTGTTGCTTTCCCAATACAAGGTTAGCAAGTGGGTGACACAAAACCGCAAGTTTTGAGCTAAAATTTTCAAATCTGAAACCCACCAAACCCACAAAAATATTTTGCAAACACCGGTGAAGGGTTATTCCAGAAAAATTATCTAGGGTGAAAGCTAGATTTAATTTTCAAAAAAATCAAATGTTTTCATAAAGATCCAATTTCCTAAAGGATCTAAATTTTCATAAGTCATGTGAGACTGTAAACCACATCGTTACTACCATTGTTTATACCGCCGTATTGAAATCACTGATGTACAAAGTGTGAAGAATAAAGAAGTGATTCTAGTATTTCAAGACGATATTGCTTGAGGACAAGCAACGCTCAAGTGTGGAAATATTTGATAATGCTAAAAACGAACATATATTTCATAGCATTATTCCTCAAGAAAGACAAGCTTTTAGTTGCAATTGTTCTATTTACAAGTGATATTCGTTTAAATAATAAAAGGTGAAGACAAAAGACAGATTCGACGAATTGAAGACGCAAACGACCAAAAAGCTCAAAAGTACAAAATACAATCAATAAGGTTCCAATTATTGATAAGAAACGTCTCAAAATTACAAGAGTACAAGATTCAAAACGCAAAGTACAAGATATTAAATTATTCGCAAGGACGTTCAAAAATCCGGAACCGGGACCAGAGTCAACTCTCAACGCTCGACGCAACGGACTAAAAATTTCAAGTCAACTATGCACATGAATATAATATAATATATAATTAATTCTTAAAATTAATATATATATTATATTATATTTAAAAACCGTCGGCATAAAAAAACAAAGACTTTTGAGTCTCCCCAGCTGGCCATGCGATCGCATGGCCTGGAATGCATAAATCCATGCGATCGCATGGTGCACAGTTCCAGCCCACATGCCTATAAAAATCGAGCTTTGGTGCACCACAAAAACACATCTTTTTCTTCTTCACTAAAACGTAGTATATGTATATATAATTTATATTTTAATTTTAATTTTAAATCCTAATAATAAGGGTGTGTTAGCGAATGTTGTAAGGGTGTAAGTCGAAATTCTGTCCGGGTAACGCTACGCTATTTTTAATCATTGTAAGTTATGTTCAACCTTTTTAATTTAATGTCTCGTAGCTAAGTTATTATTATGCTTATTTAAAACGAAGTAATCATGATGTTGGGGTAATTACTAAAATTGGGTAATTGGGCTTTGTACCATAATTGGGGTTTGGACAAAAGAACGACACTTGTGGAAATTAGACTATGGGCTATTAATGGGCTTTATATTTGTTTAACTAAATGATAGTTTGTTAATTTTAATATAAAGATTTACAATTGGACGTCCCTATAAATAACCATATACACTCAATCGGACACGATGGGCGGGATATTTATATGTACGAATAATCGTTCATTTAACCGGACACGGGAATGGATTAATAGCCACTAGAATTATTAAAACAGGGATGAAATTATGTACAAGGACACTTGGCATAATTGATAACAAAGTATTAAAACTTTGGGTTACACTCAGTCGACATCCTGGTGTAATTATTAAACAAAGTATTAAAATCTTGTTACAGTTTAAGTTCCCAATTAGTTGGAATATTTAACTTCGGACATAAGGATAATTTGACGAGGACACTCGCACTTTATATTTATGACTGATGGACTGTTATGGATAAAAACTAGACGGACATATTAAATAATCCAGGACAAAGGACAATTAACCCATGGACATAAAACTAAAATCAACACGTCAGACATCATGATTACGGAAGTTTAAATAAGCATAATTCTTTTATTTCATATTTAATTTCCTTTATTTTATATTTAATTGCACTTCTAATTATCGCACTTTTATTTTTTGTTATTGTATTTAATTGCACTTTTAATTATCGTACTTTTTAATTATCGCAAGTTTATTTTATCGCACTTTTATTTATCGCAATTTCATTATCATTATTTACTTTACGCTTTAAATTAAGTCTTTTATTTATTCAATATTTTACATTTTGTTTTAACTGCGACTAAAGTTTTTAAAATCGACAAACCGGTCATTAAACGGTAAAAACCCCCCTTTATAATAATAATATTACTTATATATATATTTGTATTTTTATAAAATAAAACTAATATAGCGTTAAGCTTTGATTAAAAGATTCCCTGTGGAACGAACCGGACTTACTAAAAACTACACTACTGTACGATTAGGTACACTGCCTATAAGTGTTGTAGCAAGGTTTAAGTATATCCATTCTCTAAATAAATAAATATCTTGTGTAAAATTATATCGTATTTAATAGTATTTTCTTGTAAAATTTAATAGTATTTTATACCCCTTAGCTTCACATGGTTATTATCTCGCGGACGGTATTTATCCGGATTGGGCTACACTTATCAAAGCATTTCATCCCCAACTGACGAGCCATCTGCAAAGTTTACACGTTTTCAAGAAAGTGCATGAAAAGATATCGAGCGAACATTTGGTGTCCTTCAAGGTAGATTCAATATATTACGCGTGCGGACGAGCTTGGAGAGCTAAAAAAATGCACCGCATATTATATTGTTGTGTTTTATTGCACAATATGATCCAAGAGGATAATGGTTTTGCTATAACGTCACTTGACGAAGAGTATCTAAGAGAGCCAGAAAACCGGCCCGTTTTTGTTAGGAATCGAAATACTACTCGAGCTGCACGAGAAAAGGAAATACGCGACAAAGATGTGCATAATGCACTTCGTGCGAACTTAACAGAGCATATTTGGAATCTTCCACCAAACTACCGTCGTACCATTTAAGTAATGTTTAGTTATTGTAATGTTTTTTTAATTATCGTATTGTAATCTTTTAATTATTGTATTGTAATTTTATATTTTTAGGACTTTTTAAATGTAATCATATTTTTATTATTAATTTTAGTGTGTTTTATTAAATTAACTTGTTATTGTTATAATACTAATATAACTAATTAAATAAAATAAAATAAATACATGAAAAATGAAAAAGAAATAAAAAATACCTCCATCACGCCACCCATTACACAGCAGTCTGGCAGCATGCTCATCAAACACCCCACCCCCACCCAACAACACGCCAACACGCCCCTCAGGGTTAAAAATGGTCTAAGAGGGCAAGCCTACAAGAGGTCTTAGTTGAAGGGCCAATTTATTTACTTTATTTTTTTAGCCGTCTAAATTTCACAAACTAAAAATAAGTTAAAATAAATGAGGCCAATACCAATGGGCGCTTCTTGCTCCCAGCTTCACCTTTTTAGTCATGACTCATGACACCAAAAGCACCGTGCTTGCTCCATGTTTAGGTGGCAATTTCTATACAAAGATAGTCGGACATCGAATGGACTAAACTTATGTTTGTATTGGGAATATAACAAATGTGTATCTGAAAATGTGAGATTGAGTTATGGTTATTTTTGGCCATAATTACTGACATAGTCATTGTGGTTTGTAGTGAATTCTGGGATTAGTCCTTAGGAATTTTAAACCGATATAGCTGTTGTGATTTGTAAAAGTTGTTGGGATAGTCCTTGGGTTAAGTTATATTGACCCGCATTTTAGATGGATAGACCCACAAAGTCAAAAAGTATTAAGTTAATGATTACGGAGTACTTAATAACTATGTTATACATTCGATAATAATTTTTCATTTTACACTATTTTATCACATGCTAATTATTATTATTATTATTATTATTATTATTATTATTATTATTATTATTATTATTATTATTATTATTATTATTATTATTATTATTATTATTATTATTATTATTATTATTATAAACTTAAAAGTATTAAAACTTATTATTATTATTATTATTATTATTATTATTATTATTATTATTATTATTATTATTATTATTTTTTTATTATTTATTTATTATTATTATTATTATTATTATTATTATTATTTATTTTTTATTAAATATGATTCAAAAGTATATAGATATTAAAGTTCATAACTTTTAAATTTACATATTACATTTACATGTATATTTACGCTTTACGGTATAGTTTTATGCATACGCTTTACATATTATACTAGGTTTTTTGGCCCGTGCGATGCACGGACATTTTAAAACATAATTAAATGAGTTCTAAAAGGTAAAGATAAAACATATACGTAAAATGTAAACGTAAAATGTAAATAAAAAGTAAAAACGTAAGATATAAACGTAAATCTTAAAATGTAAAACATAGACCATAAAATGTAAAACATATATGTAGATGTTGCAAAATTATTTCCCTTGTGGTTACCCGCCCATTTCATGGGTCTTGGAGATTTTGGATGTTATGTGTTTGAGCTTCACCCGAAGGGATTTTATCACACGAGATGCTCGTATAGATTCTTCGTAAGTGTTCACTATTAATTTTTTAATTTGTTTGAAGATATACTCCATAAATTCTTATACGATATCACAAATCTCATTCCATCACTTTGATCGTTTCAGTTAATTAAAGTGTGGTATTTAGTTACCGTATATTAAAAAAAAAATTATTTGGCTAAATGTATAATTTGTTTTTAATTTTGATTTAAGAGTAAAATTTTAAATGAATAATTTGATTTTATAGTACTACATTTTATATATAACTAGTTTATAATCCGCGATTTCGCGAGACTTAAATACGATTATTATAAATAGGGATGATAATGGACGGAAAAAAATTCGCCTCCCATGGGTATTCATACCCGTGATGGACATGTAAATTCAAAAGAATTTGGCAAATAATGTTATTAATCTTAATCTAAGAGTTGTAATTCAATAAATTTTTATAGAACCGGTGGTTATTTTTCCCATGATTTATTTTTAATAATATGCTTTGTTGATATTGTTTTTGTTATAATATAATAATTCTAGTTTACGAGTTTATGACACGCGTTTTCGCGGAGCATAAACATAAAACATGTTAACTGGTGAAGTATTATTTCAACAATATAACTTTTAACTTTTTTTAAAAATATTTTTAAACTTAAAAAATAATGTAATGTAATAAGAGGAAGAGGATGACTATTGAATACGGAGAGATACGGAGTTAAAAATTGATGAAATGATTCGCACGAATACATAGAGGGGGGGGGCAGTGTTGGGTTGTGCAAAAAGCAAATAATTTTCAGTGGAACTCTCATGAAAACAATGATTTTTGCGTAGATGGTTGACTTGTGGGTACATATAAAATCACCCTAGTCCTTTTGTATGACAAATGTGCTTATATTAAAATGAGATTTATAAATAAGGATTAAAGCCATAAATAGATCATATACTTTTAGTTTTATCTCTATGTAGGCTATATACCTCAAAAATACCAATGTAGGTTATATACTCTTAAAAGTTGTATCGATGTACACAAATTTAACAAGTTACCTGCTGAACCGGTAAAGTTAATTATCTAACAATTTTTTTGCATTTTATATGGCTACAAATAGGTCATATACTTTCAGTTTTATTCCGATGTAGGCTATATACTTTCAGTTTTGTTCCGATGTAGGCTATATACTTTCAGTTTTGTTTCGATGTATCACTAACGTCATTTTCCACGTAGGATGCCACGTCATCGTTCATTTGTTTATTCAGTTAATAAGTTTTGTTCGTTCATATTAGTACACTTTATGAAAGTATATAGCCTACATTGGTATTTTTCGGAGTATATAGTCTATATTGGAACAAAAATGAAAGTATATAGCATATTTATGGCTTTAACCCTATAAATAAAAACTACTTATTTTTGACAAACTAAAGTATTAGATAGAGATGTAAGCTTATAGTTGAGTTTATTATTAAAAATTGAATATGAAGTTTATATTTTATATAAGTGTTTGGATGAAATAACTTAAAGACTTATAATTATGATTTGACTTGGAGCATGGATTATGTGAGTAAGAATAATAAAGACAAAATTGTAGAAATGGTTAATGTTGTTTGTACTAAAATAATGGTTTGTCCCTATGCGTTTTTTTTTTTATGGATCTGGGTCCCAGTAGTTTGCAAAAGTTGCTAGTTTAGTCCCTTTGTCTAAACGACCGTCAAAAAATTCTGTTGTAACAACCCTCTCTTTTCCATTATTATTCAACGTTAATTCGTTAACGCGTGAATTGACATTTATGTCATTTTGTGTTATTAATATATATTCATAAATGTGTCCCTACATAATTAATTATATTCTAATATTATTTAATAAAAAAAATATGCAATCATGTATAATTACGTGCTTACGTGTTACAATATAGATCTTTCTAGAAACGGTATCGGTTTCCATACCGACAATTATCAATTATGGCTTTTTGTAATTCACATCACTCGTAAGGCATTATTATGTCAAGTGATTCTAATAAATAATTATTTTTAATAATTATGAATTTCTATAACTCTTTTATACGAATTTATTATTTTTTGCGCAATCGGAATTGTACGTCATTCGTTCTCGGGAATTGCAGGCTAGTAATTAATCTATTAATTTGAAGAAGCCCGAAGACCCATCCCTAGCTCCTAGGTCAATCGGCCCTATTCCCAAATAATGGGCTCGACCCAACATATATAAATATATTATTTTAGGGATTATCTCATTTATCACAAAATAAACCCTAAACTCTCTTTTTCTCCCTCTCCAAAATCGGCACCCATCTCCCCTCCTCTCCCTTTGGCCGACGACCACACACCACCACCATTCATCATCATCCAAACTCGTCCCGATTAAATTGCTTGCATATTCGTGATCATCTCGCTCTCCTTTACGCGTATATATAATTTTCTCTAGTTGAAAGGTATTTTTCAAAAATCCTAATTGTCAATTCTTCTTATTTTTTATGTTATTATATATGTATGATGTTATGATGTGCTTGTGGTTGATTGTGGATTATTCGGACATAATAAAATGCGTTAAAACACATATATTCATATATATAAAATTGAGACAGCAGGTTTGGACGCGTTTTCAGGATCCATGGCTGTAACATCCCGTTTTCATACATGTTCTAAGGTACGTATTTTATCTTAAGGACGTTTACTTTTAGGTTTATAGATGATTAAATGATATGAAGTTTTAGTTTTTAGTACACGATATATATATATATATATATATATATATATATATATATATATATATATATATATATATATATATATATATATATATATCAATACTTGAGGATGTATACGTGTATGGGTATATGCATGGTTTAAGATGTGTCAAGTCGTGAGAGACCTTGTGGTGAAGCCTAGGTGTATATATGATACGTGAATTTAGTATACGAATCGTGTAATTTATAGTTGGAACAATTTGGCGAAAAATGGTCAGATGCCGCTAACGGTCGCGCCGCGGAGCCTGGGGCCGCGCCGCGAGTATACAAGGGAATCAAGTTCAGGTGGCTCATTTGACAGCTTGAAAATTGTGTACAATGCTGTGCCGCGAGGAGTTAGGGTGGCGCCGCGACATTCCTGTGAATCTGGTCCGAAATTCAGTTTTTAAAAGGGGTATTTGAAGTGACCCGTCCTAATCCATCTGGACAAATACATTACATTTGGTTACATCCGAGGTACTTAACCTCTATATGATACATTTTACAAACATTGCATTCGTTTTGAAAAGACAAACTTTCCTTACATCGAAAGTTGACGATATGCATACCATTTCATAATATATCCAACTATAATTGACTTAATAATAATCTTGATGAACTCGACGACTCGAATGCAACGTCTTTTGAAATATGTCATGAATGACTCCAAGTAATATCTCTAATATGAGCAAATGCACAGCGGAAGATTTCTTTCATACCCGAGAATAAACATGCTTTAAAGTTTCAATCAAAAGGTTGGTGAGTTCATTAGTTTATCATAAACAATCATTTCCATTATTTTAATAGACCACAAGATTTTCATTTCCATTTCTCATAAACATCATCTCATATCAGGCATTTCTCAAACTGCATAGAGATAAAAATCATTCATATGGTGAACGCTTGATAACCAAACTAACAGGATGCATATAGAATATCCCCATCATTCCGGGACTCTCATCGGACATGATAATCGAAGTACTAAAGCATTCGTAACCCGAATGGGACGTGTCAAGGTCCATAGATCTATCTTTAGGGTTCGCGTCAATTAGGGGCCATTTCTATAATTCTTAGGCTACCAAACTAAAAAGGGGCATATTCGATTCGATAATCCAACCATAGAATGTAGTTTCGATTACTTGTGTCTATTTCGTAAAACAATTATAAAAGCAGCGCATGTATTCTCAGTCCCAAAATTATATATTGCAAAAGCATTTAAAAAGGGAGCAAATGAAACTCACAATACTGTATTTTGTAGTAAAAATACATATGACGGCATTTAACAACTGAACAATGCAGGGTTGGTCTTGGATTCACGAACCTATACCATTTGTATATATATATATATATATATATATATATATATATATATATATATATATATATATATATATATATATATATATATATTAAAACATATAATCGTAACTGAATAAATTTATTTATTATATCTTAGTTTATATATTATATATATTTAATTTATGTATATATTCAAAATGATTACTATTTATATAGTTATATATATATATATATATATATATATATATATATATATATATATATATATATATATATATATATATATATATATATATATATATATATATATATATATATATATATTTGTTTAGTGTTATATTTAAAAAAATCAATAGTTTGGTATATATAAGTATTTATATATAAATAATATTAATAGGTTTGATATATATATATATATATATATATATATATATATATATATATATATAAAGTTATGTAAAATATTGATATAATTATAATATATGTAATAAGTATATTTTATGCACAAAATATTCATTTGTTTAATAGGATAGTTTTGATAATAATAATTATTTGCTAATAATAATAACTTTATTAATACTAATAATGATTTAGTAAATACTGATACTTATAATAATAATAATAGAAATCTCATTAATAATGATAATCATATTACTTAATAATAATACCTATTTTGATAATAATATTATTAATAATAAAAATATTAATCATAATTGTAACTAGGGTTATGATAATAATAATAAATGATAACCAATACTTACATTAGTAATAATAACAACAATAACTAATATTCATAATACTTAATAATGTTAATAATTCTGATACTTAATGATATTAATAATAATAATATCCTAATCATAATAATACTTATATCAATATTAATAATACCAACAATAGTAATACTGATAATATTTAATGATGTTACTTGGTAACAAAGTGTTAATGATATTAATATTGCTTATGAATGCAATTATATTCATAATAATAATAACCAAGGTTGCAAAAGACGCGAGACGGGGTCGAGACGGTCGGGTCCTAAAAGGGTCGAGACGGTCGAGACGGAGGTCTAGACGGATGTTGACTAACGTTGACTTTTAAATAAAAATGTTATATATTATATATATATTGTACATTACATTATTCCAAACATAAGCATTTCACACATGTTTAAATACTTCAACATTTCAAACATAAAAAAAGAAACCCTAAGTAATAGCACAACGTTTAATATTAAAAAAAAAAAAAACAAAAAAAAAAACAAAAAAAAAAACCGGAAAAACCCGTTTTTTCCCGTCTCGGACCGTGTTTGACCGTCTTTTGACCGTTTTTTGGCCGATTTCCATTTTTTCAAACGTTTTATGTATAAACGGGACGGGGCACTCCAAAATCCGTCTACACCCCCGTCTACACCCCCGTTTTTTCCGTTTTTTACAACACTGATAATAACTAACACATATTTTAGCATTACTAAATATAATAATTATAATACTTGTAATAATGATAATAACTAATGATAACAATACTAATAACAATAATAGAAATAATAATTATAATACTAATAATAACAATAATAATAATAACAATAACAATAATAATAATAATAATAATAATAATAATAATAATAATAATAATAATAATAATAATAATAATAATAATAATAATAATAATAATAATAATAATAATAATAGAAGTTATACCTCAAAAGAAAAGGGTTTCTGAAAAAAAATGGCAACAGCCGGGCTCGAACCCGCTACCTCTCAATCACCAATAAACACCCTAACCACTCGTCTGTCTCATTTCATCTGACTAATCCCAGAACCGAATTTACTTAAACCTACTATTCTGTTTTCATATTCATTCTCAAATTCATACTGCCAAATACCCAAATCGATAATCTTAATAGCAAACTATATCATGTTTTGTATTTGCAACGAAACTGAATTAGTAGATGATGGGTTTTGTTTTTAACAGAAAAAAAAAATTTAAAAGAAACTGCAGAAGCAGTCACGAACAAAACAAAAAAAAATATATATATAACTAATTTCGTGATTATGAAATTGAGACTGTTTTAGATGATTGTTACAACATGAGTTTGGTTTTAAATCGTCCCTACAAACTTTGTGAACTCTCAATTTTAACAGAAGTATCAAATCAACAACGAATTTTTGGGATGAACACAAGGTTGACTTTTGAAAACTAAAACTTTGACTCGTGAATTAGAACTTGATAATTGAAATTGGAAGTTGAAACTTTGTAGGAAGTTCGCTTAGATGATTCCTAACATAATGGCATTTATAGATTTTGAATAAAGAACAGAATTTTGAATCTTTGAATTAGAGATATGGCGAAACAGAGGGTACCGAAAGTTTTTCTGATTTTTCTGTTTAATCATCGAATAATAGCAGTAGGATATGTTAAATACAAGTGAATGATTTACACTGAAATAATAATTGCTCAGATTGTTTGTAGGGTCATTGATTGTGGAAACGATTCACGGGTTAGGGAAGGAAAAAGAGATAACAGACAGAATATATAAGAATCTGATAATTGATATAATTACGCGTATGATTTTGTATTTATTATAAATATATAACTGTATTTATATATATATATATATACATATATTATAAATACATTTACATTTATGTATATATCATATTAAATTTTGTATTTTTACTTAATAATATAAATCTATTAATGACCTTAAGAATTTTATTAATTTTAATAAAAATACTAATAATAATAATAATAGAAATATTAATAATACTATTAATAATAATTTTATCGAGATTATACTAACAATAATAATAATAATAATAAAAGTAATTATAAAATGATAATAATAATATTATTTATGATACTAATAATAATACTTAATTAGAGTAATATTAGTAATAATATAACAATTTATTTATATATATCTATTTTCATATTAATATTACTAATATAGATGTTAATATTGAAAGATAACAATAATATTATTATTATAGCAACTATAACTTATAATTAAACTTATTATATTAAATATTTATATTACATATTATCAATTATGTAATATATATACACTTAATATTTAACATTCAAACATAGAAACTTATATATATATATATATATATATATATATATATATATATATATATATATATATATATATATATATATATATATATATTCATTTTAACAGTAACTTTATTACCTTATATATTATTTTACATATTTAATTCTAATGATTATCTTATCAATATACACGAAAAATTATTGTAAAGCACACGTTGAAAGTTAAGCGGGAACCTCCACTAACTTTTGTCTAACTATTGATAATTGGTACTTTGTTCTCACATGTAAATCACTTTACCATTCGTTCCGAATATTGTTAAAAAAAGAAAGATTTCTCAGATCATAATGGGCCTCTCAATAGAGACATATCATAATAACACAATACATCTGATAATTCAATCCTTTGCTATTGTCTTTTAATTCCGTCGATAAATATATTAAATATATATTGAAACAATTACGTTCATGTAAAGTATTATACATCTAATACTTTGTTAACATTTTCAATTAATATAATTATACAATATCTACACATTTATATACACATAAATGTTCGTGAATTCATTGAGCACAGTTAAAGGGTATTTGATTACATGAATATAATTTCAAAGTTTTTGAGACTCATCAATACATACATTGCTTATCATGTCAGAAATATATAAAGATTAAGTTAAAATTTGGTCGGAAATTTTCGGGCCGTCACAGTACCTACCCGTTAAAGAAATTTCATCCCGAAATTTGAGTGAGGTCGTCATGGCTAACAATAAGAATGTTTTCCTGACGAATATGAGTTGAAAAAATATAATTTTATCATCATTGAGTGATATAGATAAAACAATTCGAGTATTCGAAGAGTACGAATGAAGCTATCACAAAAGAGTGAAATTACGAAATAGAGATTCGTCTTAACCGGTGACGTAGTCACGGTTGATTTCCGGAATTTAAGGGATTTAAAGAAGATCTTCGAAATCTAAAAGATTTGATTCTTCGACGAGTAAGGAAATTAAGATCTCTATAATTAAATACGGTGATCTGTCTCGATTACTCTGTCTGATATTTCCATTATAAATTTACTTTTTCCGTTCCATTAGTTTTCACCACTTCTATACTCAATTCCCAAATTCAAAAGATTGTGAAAATGCTTAATCCAGTTCTGATCCTTGTCCTTATCCTGACTATCGCTACAATCATTCTCCTTTTCCAACTTCCACCAGAGGAATCTGTTTACTTCTACTTCGCCCTTGGGGTTATAGTGTTTTTAATTCTCCCGTGTCTTTATGCTGCAATAAACATTGATATACACGGTTTGTAATTTCTGTATTATTTTGAGCTTTATATTTATTTTTATATTTTGAAGCTCCATGCTTTTGTTTCCTCTTCCCGACTTTAAGTCAAGCAAATAATGGTCCAGAATTTGTAGATATGGAGTTCGAATGAACATGGCTAATGTTATAAGAGAGATAGCACGATCTTGATTGGTTAAATTACCAGAATTCAAGAGAAAAATAGAATTATCAAGAAAATATGTTCTTGATATGTTTAGAGATTAGATAGAATGTAAGAGTCGTGTAACATGGCACATGATGACGTTATAGTCTGTGAATCATCACGTTCCATTAGAAACTCAGCATGACTTACTGTAATATAATCACGTTGATCAAGTGTCATTATATTATACTAACTCATGCTTCAATTCCCAACACTACTTCAAAATCATTCATAATTTAAACTCAAATTTTAAAGAAATTTAGAAACTAAAGTAGTCTCCTTTATGATGTAATGTAGATAGCACGAAGAGATAAATAATTTCGGACGAGAATATTTATGAAAATATCTTCAAAAATATCGAAGATATTTATGATTATATTTTGGAATTTCTAAGTTCGATGGTTGATGAAGAAAGATTTTCCGCAAGATTTTAACATGAGTACGGAGCAAGATATTCGTTGAAGGTTTCATCGGATCCCGAATTACCTGGTTTCTTTGAATATATGGTATGGTCCTTGTATTTGGCCTTGGTCTCCTTCATGGTTTGCTCAATCTGTTTTTTAGTACCAAATTTTCTATCGAGCGTTCCTAACACTCCTTTCTTTATTATCAAACTTTTGGCCTTTTAGACCATCTACAATTTTTCTGTTTCCTCTGCATTTAATGCTACGATATCTGAATCATCGGTTATCAATCCGAGGTGATTTCAGGAGAATTGTGTTTTTAGATGATTAAACGCCGATGGTAATATGGTGAAATATAAAAGGTTCCCCGATAACAATAAAGAGCACGCATATATATCAAAGTTATAATATGGTGGTTTTGAACAAAAAGTCGAAGTTGATTTGCTGGAGCTGTGACAAAATTTGCTACTTTGAAAGGGATTTCTAAATTATTTTGGGTAATAATAATGCTTACAGGATCAGGTACGGATTCGTGTAAAACTTTTACTTCAATTCCGAGAGTTTTTCAGGCGCATAACTATATGCATAGATCTTTCCTTCCGTAGATGAAGTGTGGTTGGTTCATCCTCTCGATTGAGGTGTTTTCAAGAATCATGAAAGGTTTGAACGCAGATTGTAATCGTCAAAATACAGATGAGGTTTTAGATGAAATCAAGTGGCACACTTGAAGAAATGTTTAGTTTCATATGTTATAATCAATATTTTAATTCATTTTAATTGTCCAATATTGACAGTCCACAGTTAGCAGTCCATAATTTGTAGTTCAACAATTCATATATAGTTTGATATATAATATTCGAATTAATTAATACGTATCGTGACCCGTTATATACATGTCTCAGACTCGATCACAACTCAAAGTATATATATTATTGTAGAATCAACCTCAACCCTGTATAGCTAACTCAAGCATTACTGCATATAGAGTGTCTATGGTTATTCCAAATAATATATATAGATGCGTCGATATGATATGTCAAAACCTTGTATACGTGTCCCGATATTTAAAGTGCGTAAAATAAATAACAGAAATTAAATGACGATAAATAAAATTGCGAGAATATAAATTGCGATAAATAAATTGTGATAAATAAAATGTAATCAGTTAGCTAGGAACAGTTAGCGTGGATTCTTAACAAAAATTTTCTCATAGTTAATTTGTTTGTTTCTAAGAAATTTTATTTTGTCCAATGTTTTCTTCATTATGCCACTTGTTGGATTCTGATAGGTCAAAATCCAAATATGAAATTGGATGAAAATAGTTATTCTGCGGTGAACGGATTCGTATATCTGTGGATGTAGGTAGGATAGTAAATGACTATTGAATCAAAATTGAAAGAATGTACAGTGTAACTTATTAATGTGAAATCTAAATATTCCTCCGGTATTACCTACCCGTTAAAATATTTTTACCATTAACAATTTGTACAAAAGAATTTTTAATTATAATCTTTATGAAAACATATATACATATATATTTTCTTTAGATGTAATAATGGATTTAATGAGTTAATATGATATTAAACTCATTTGGTTTTCCGTTGGAATTAGAATGAATAATCTCTAAAACTTTAGAGATTACATAATCGCCATGTGGAACGAAGATAAATGATGTAGAACGTCATGTAGAACGATGATTATACTCGAGATACAGAATGAGATGTTGAGGCATGTGATGTTGAGGCTTATGTTATTGGTGGTACGGGTGCCGATGTTGGTGGTACTATTGGTGCCGGTGATGTTGCTGAAGCTGGTACGTTTTACACCATATTCTCCAAATTGATTACTCGAGCGTGAAGTTCGTTGACTTCTTCTATTATTCCGTGATGATTGTCGGTCGGAACGTGTGGATGAATAAGGTTTGGAATTTTAGATAGAATATAACCGTGGTGAGATACTCTGGAAATGAGTGTGAAAATGGTGTTTCGAATGAGTTTGCTGGTAAGTGCTTCAGGTTCTTCGCCAAGAGTGCAAGTTGGTGGATGGAAAGAATCGCCTTCTTCTCATCTCCATCGGTTAAGTCGACTACGAACCCATCAGATGAATTGGGGATGGATGATTGGTTGATTCATTCTGGTGACACTACTTTCGGAGCTTAGGTGAACGTCCATGTCGGAATCTGAGGAATTCGAACTGGTTGAGGGATTCATCTCGTACGATCAGATGAAGGATTTTCGATAAGAAATAGATTATAGGATGTAGATTAGTACCCTACAATACATAATTTACATATGCATATATAATACTAAAATCCCATAAGTTACGGAGGAATCTACGGAAGCTGTCAGGAAAAGTCTACAGTAACATATACGATAAGATATGAATTTTGTCTATGCACTATCGATAAATTAAATGCAGTAAGACGTGTCTAGACTTTAAGGATGATAAGCAAATAATTTTCGACACAAAATGATAAGCAAAACTTTAGACATGCAGACACGGTTGAAGTCCAGACCCACTAATGCATCTAAACAACTATCAGTTAGACACACTAATACAAGACCTGGTTCGCTAAGACCACCGCTCTGATACCACATGAAGTGACCCATCCTAATCCATCTGGACGAATACATTACATTTGGTTACATCGCGAGGTACTTGACCTCTATATGATACATTTTACAAACATTGCATTCGTTTTGAAAAGACAAACTTTCTGTAGTGACCCGAACTTTTCCATGTTTATATATATTAATTGAGATTGATATTTACATGATTAAATGTTTCCAACATGTTAAGCAATCAAACTTGTTAAGACTTGATTAATTGAAATATGTTTCATATAGACAATTGACCACCCAAGTTGACCGGTGATTCACGAACGTTAAAACTTGTAAAAACTATATGATGACATATATATGGATATATATATAGTTAACATGATACTATGATAAGTAAACATATCGTTAAGTATATTAACAATGAACTACATATGTAAAAACAAGACTACTAACTTAATGATTTTTAAACGAGACATATATGTAACGATTATCGTTGTAAAGACATGTAATGTATATATATCATATTAAGAGATATTCATACATGATAATATCATGATAATATAATAATTTAAAATCTCATTTGATATTATAAACATTGGGTTAACAACATTTAACAAGATCGTTAACCTAAAGGTTTCAAAACAACACTTACATGTAACGACTAACGATGACTTAACGACTCAGTTAAAATGTATATACATGTAGTGTTTTAATATGTATTTATACACTTTTGAAAGACTTCAATATACTTATCAAAATACTTCTACTTAACAAAAATGCTTACAATTACATCCTCGTTCAGTTTCATCAATAATTCTACTTGTATGCACCCGTATTCGTACTCGTACAATACACAGCTTTTAGATGTATGTACTATTGGTATATACACTCCAATGATCAGCTTTTAGCAGCCCATGTGAGTCACCTAACACATGTGGGAACCATCATTTGGCAACTAGCATGAAATATCTCATAAAATTACAAAAATATGAGTAATCATTCATGACTTATTTACATGAAAACAAAATTACATATCCTTTATATCTAATCCATACACCAACGACCAAAAACACCTACAAACACTTTCATTCTTCAATTTTCTTCATCTAATTGATCTCTCTCAAGTTCTATCTTCAAGTTCTAAGTGTTCTTCATAAATTCTACAAGTTCTAGTTACATAAAATCAAGAATACTTTCAAGTTTGCTAGCTCACTTCCAATCTTGAAAGGTGATCATCCAACCTCAAGAAATCTTTGTTTCTTACAGTAGGTTATCATTCTAATACAAGGTAATAATCATATTTAAACTTTGGTTCAATTTCTATAACTATAACAATCTTATTTCAAGTGATGATCTTACTTGAACTTGTTTTCGTGTCATGATTCTGCTTCAAGAACTTCGAGCCATCCAAGGATCCGTTGAAGCTAGATCCATTATTATCTTTTCCAGTAGGTTTATCCAAGGAACTTAAGGTAGTAATGATGTTCATAACATCATTCGATTCATACATATAAAGCTATCTTATTCGAAGGTTTAAACTTGTAATCACTAGAACATAGTTTAGTTAATTCTAAACTTGTTCGCAAACAAAAGTTAATCCTTCTAACTTGACTTTTAAAATCAACTAAACACATGTTCTATATCTATATTATATGCTAACTTAATGATTTAAAACCTGGAAACACGAAAAACACCGTAAAACCGGATTTACGCCGTCGTAGTAACACCGCGGGCTGTTTTGGGTTAGTTAATTAAAAACTATGATAAACTTTGATTTAAAAGTTGTTATTCTGAGAAAATGATTTTTATTATGAACATGAAACTATATCTAAAAATTATGGTTAAACTCAAAGTGGAAGTATGTTTTCTAAAATGGTCATCTAGACGTCGTTCTTTCGACTGAAATGACTACCTTTACAAAAATGACTTGTAACTTATTTTTCCGACTATAAACCTATACTTTTTCTGTTTAGATTCATAAAATATAGTTCAATATGAAACCATAGCAATTTGATTCACTCAAAACGGATTTAAAATGAAGAAGTTATGGGTAAAACAAGATTGGATAATTTTTCTCATTTTAGCTACGTGAAAATTGGTAACAAATCTATTCCAACCATAACTTAATCAACATGTATTGTATATTATGCAATCTTGAGATACCATAGACACGTATACAATGTTTCGACCTATCATGTCGACACATCTATATATATTTCGGAACAACCATAGACACTCTATATGTGAATGTTGGAGTTAGCTATACAGGGTTGAGGTTGATTTCAAAATATATATAGTTTGAGTTGTGATCAATACTGAGATACGTATACACTGGGTCGTGGATTGATTCAAGATAATATTTATCGATTTATTTCTGTACATCTAACTGTGGACAACTAGTTGTAGGTTACTAACGAGGACAGCTGACTTAATAAACTTAAAACATCAAAATATATTAAAAGTGTTGTAAATATATTTTGAACATACTTTGATATATATGTATATATTGTTATAGGTTCGTGAATCAACCAGTGGCCAAGTCTTACTTCCCGACGAAGTAAAAATCTGTGAAAGTGAGTTATAGTCCCACTTTTAAAATCTAATATTTTTGGGATGAGAATACATGTAGATTTTATAAATGATTTACAAAATAGACACAAGTACGTGAAACTACATTCTATGGTTGAATTATCGAAATCGAATATGCCCCTTTTTATTAAGTCTGGTAATCTAAGAATTAGGGAACAGACACCCTAATTGACGCGAATCCTAAAGATAGATCTATTGGGCCTAACAAGCCCCATCCAAAGTACCGGATGCTTTAGTACTTCAAAATTTATATCATATCCGAAGGGTGTCCCGGAATGATGGGGATATTCTTATATATGCATCTTGTTAATGTCGGTTACCAGGTGTTCACCATATGAATGATTTTTATCTCTATGTATGGGATGTGTATTGAAATATGAAATCTTGTGGTCTATTATTATGATTTGATATATATAGGTTAAACCTATAACTCACCAACATTTTTGTTGACGTTTTAAGCATGTTTATTCTCAGGTGATTATTAAGAGCTTCCGCTATCGCATACTTAAATAAGGACGAGATTTGGAGTCCATGCTTGTATGATATTGTGTAAAAACTGCATTCAAGAAACTTATTTTGTTGTAACATATTTGTATTGTAAACCATTATGTAATGGTCGTGTGTAAACAGGATATTTTAGATTATCATTATTTGATAATCTACATAAAGCTTTTTAAACCTTTATTGATGAAATAAAGGTTATGGTTTGTTTTAAAATGAATGCAGTCTTTGAAAAACGTCTCATATAGAGGTCAAAACCTCGCAACGAAATCAATTAATATGGAACGTTTTTAATCAATAAGAACGGGACATTTCAGTTGGTATCCGAGCGTTGGTCTTAGAGAACCAGAATTTTGCATTAGTGTGTCTTATCGAGTTTGTTAGGATGCATTAGTGAGTCTGGGCTTCGACCGTGTTTACTTGAAAAATGATTGTTTAAAAAATTTTGTTGGAAACTATATATTTTTAACATGTGAATATTATGTGATATATTAATCTCTTAACGCGTTTGATATTATGTGATAGATGTCTACATCTAGAACAAGTCCCATTGACTCACCTAATAATAATGAAGAGTCAAATGTAAATTGGAATGATTCGTGGACTGATTCACAAGTTCCCGAAGAGGAACCGGAAGAAGAGTCGGAACCGGAAGAAGAATCGGAACTGGAAGAAGAATCGGAACCGGATGAAGAAATAGAACCGGTGGGGGAAATAATAAAACGGTTAAGTAAAAGAAAATCCTCAACCAACCGACCAAGGTTAATTATGGTCAATGGTGTTTCCGCCAAGGAAGCAAAATATTGGGAGGATTACGAATTCTCCGATGAATCGGATTCCGACGAGAATTCCGATGATGTTATAGAAATTACCCCAACTGAATTTAAAAAGGCAAAAGAAAATAATAAGGGAAAGGGCATAAAAATAGAGAAATCTAATTCCAACCCCGATGAACTTTATATGTATCGTCAACCCCCGAAGTCCTTAAGTTGTAACAATGACCCGGGAACCTCTAAACCACCAGGTTTTTCTAAACCAATGTGGAAAACGACGGCTCGTATTAGGGGAACATCATATATCCCTAGAAACTTGGCAAAACGAACCAAAACCGAAGAAGAAGAAACAAGCGAGTCGGAATAAGATAGTTGTATTCGTGTGGTGTAATATATGTAATATAGTGTGCTTATGCTTTATGATATATGTAAAAATTGCTTGTATTAATAAGTATTTTTTTTATGAATCTAACTCTTGTCTATTTTACAGTATAAAAACACAAAATGGATAGACAACCCAATATTTTAAGAGACCTACCCGGAGACATGATTGATGAAATCTTGTCTAGAGTCGGTCAGAATTCTTCGGCACAACTATTTAAGGCGAGATCAGTTTGTAAGACATTCGAAGAACGTTCTGAGAATGCCTTGGTTTATAAAAGGCTTTCGTTCGAAAGATGGGGGATATCACATTGGGAAATCCATAAGTTACGATGTGTTTACTTTGACGCATATATTGCGGGGAACCCAAATGCTATTTTACGCAATGGGTTAAGAAATTATTTTGACTCAATATATCCGAATATTGGACTTCGTGATTTAGAAAAAGCGGCTAACATGCAACATAAAGAAGCATGTTATGCTTACGGATTAGTAATGTTCGCTTCTCACCAAAGTGAGAACAAGAACATCGGGCTACAACTATTAAACAAAACGTTCCCACAAGTGACGGAGTCGGTAATTGGGGTAAGAAATGAGGTTTTTAGATTGTTACGGGACTGTTGGACATTACGTAACCCTCGTCCCTTTGACGACGTTACAACACGCTGTCTTATCAACGGCCATAACGGTTATGTTCCACAAGACCAAGGATGGGAAGTAATCCTAGTAAAACCAGAATGCATGACTTGTTTCTGGACGTATGAATTACGTGTCTTTATTGTCTTTGCTGAACGACTTGTGTACTAGCTAGAATTATCTTCACAACCATCTTGTATCAAATTTATTGTGTGCTATATTTCATGCTATATGTAAAATAAGCGATATTGTAAGTTTGTAAAATATTGTGTAAAAGTTTGAACGCGAAATATTATTATAATCAGTTTTTCATATAGAATTATAGTAGTTGAATTGTATATTAGCTACTAAGTATGAACTTAACGGGTAGGTACTACCCGAATTTAAACCTATAAAACGCTAATATGAAGAAAAAGCTTTTATAAATGAGTTCATATTATGCTACGAAATACTATTAACTACTCTTAATATTCTGTATGATTAACTTGTTCCATTTGACTATTTTGAAGGAAATGGCACCGACTACTCGACACACCGTGAATATGAATGAAGAGGAATTCCGTACTTTTCTAGCTTCAAACATAGCCGCAGTACAGGCTGCGCTACATACCAACAATAACCTTGGATCTAGCAGTACAGGAAATCGTGTAGGATGCACCTACAAAGAATTCACTGCCTGCAAACCTTTGGAATTTGATGGAACCGAAGGACCGATCGGATTAAAACGGTGGACCGAGAAGGTCGAATCGGTGTTTGCCATAAGTAAGTGTACTGAAGAGGACAAAGTGAAGTACGCTACGCATACCTTCACAGGTTTTGCGTTAACATGGTGGAATACCTATCTAGAGCAAGTGGGACAAGACGATGCGTACGCACTACCGTGGTCAGCATTCAAGCACTTGATGAACGAGAAGTACCGTCCCAGAACCGAGGTCAATAAGCTCAAGACAGAACTTAGAGGGTTACGAACCCAAGGATTTGATATTACCACGTACGAAAGACGATTCACAGAATTGTGCTTATTGTGTCCGGGAGCATTCGAAGATGAGGAAGAGAAGATCGACGCGTTTGTGAAAGGATTACCGGAAAGAATCCAAGAAGATATAAGTTCACACCCGACTCCATACAACAGGCATGTAGAATGGCTCACAAACTAGTGAACCAGATTGAAGAAAGAATTAAAGAACAGACTGCTGAAGAGGCCAATGTGAAGCAAGTTAAAAGAAAGTGGGAGGAAAACGGTGATAAGAATCACCAATACAACAACAACAGCAATTACAACAATAATCGCAACAATTATCCCAACAATCGCAACATCAATCGCAACTACAACAAACGGCCCAACAACAACAACAACAACAACAACAACAACAACTACAACAATCATCCCAACAACAATAATAACCGCAACAACAACAACAATCAGAAGCAGCTATGCCAAAGGTGTGAAAAGTATCATTCGGGGTTCTGCACCAAATTTTGCAACAAGTGTAAAAGAAATGGTCATAGCGCGGCGAAGTGTGAGGTCTACGGACCAGGGGTTAATAGAACGAAAGGAACAAATGGTGTCAGAACGAGTAATGGCGGAGCAAGTAGTGTCGGAGCAAGTTATGCCAATGTAGTTTGTTATAAATGTGAAAAACCGGGCCACATTATTAGAAATTGCCCGAACCAGGAGAACACGAATGGACAAGGCCGCGGAAGAGTTTTCAATATTAATGCGGCAGAGGCACAGGAAGACCCGGAGCTTGTTACGGGTACGTTTCTTATTGACAATAAATATGCTTACGTTTTATTTGATTCGGGTGCGGATAGAAGCTATATGAGTAGAGATTTTTATGCTAAATTAAGTTGTCCATTGACGCCTTTGGATAGTAAATTTTTACTCGAATTAGCAAATGGTAAATTAATTTCAGCAGATAATATATGTCGGAATCGAGAAATTAAACTGGTTAGCGAAACATTTAAGATTGATTTGATACCAGTAGAGTTAGGGAGTTTTGATGTGATAATCGGTATGGACTGGTTGAAAGAAGTGAAAGCAGAGATCGTTTGTTACAAAAATGCAATTCGCATTATACGAGAAAAAGGAAAACCCTTAATGGTGTACGGAGAAAAGGGCAACACGAAGCTACATCTTATTAGTAATTTGAAGGCACAAAAACTAATAAGAAAAGGTTGCTATGCTGTTCTAGCACACGTCGAGAAAGTACAAACTGAAGAAAAGAGCATCAATGATGTTCCCATTGCAAAAGAATTTCCCGATGTATTTCCGAAAAAATTACCTGGATTACCCCCACATCGATGCGTTGAATTTCAAATAGATCTTGTACCAGGAGCTGCACCAATAGCTCGTGCTCCTTACAGACTCGCACCCAGCGAGATGAAAGAACTGCAAAGCCAATTACAAGAACTTTTAGAGCGTGGTTTCATTCGACCAAGCACATCACCGTGGGGAGCTCCTGTTTTGTTTGTCAAGAAGAAAGATGTTACATTCAGGTTGTGTATCGACTACCGAGAGTTGAACAAACTTACCATCAAGAACCGCTACCCACTACCAAGAATCGACGACTTATTTGATCAACTACAAGGCTCGTCTGTTTATTCAAAGATTGACTTACGTTCCGGGTATCATCAAATGCGGGTGAAAGAAGATGATATTCCAAAGACTGCTTTCAGAACACGTTACGGTCATTACGAGTTTATGGTCATGCCGTTTGGTTTAACTAATGCACCAGCTGTGTTCATGGACCTTATGAACCGAGTGTGTGGACCATACCTTGACAAGTTTGTCATTGTTTTCATTGATGACATACTTATTTACTCAAAGAATGACCAAGAACACGGTGAACATTTGAGAAAGGTGTTAGAAGTATTGAGGAAGGAAGAATTGTACGCTAAGTTTTCAAAGTGTGCATTTTGGTTGGAAGAAGTTCAATTCCTCGGTCACATAGTGAACAAAGAAGGTATTAAGGTGGATCCGGCAAAGATAGAAACTGTTGAAAAGTGGGAAACCCCAAAAACTCCGAAACACATACGCCAGTTTTTAGGACTAGCTGGTTACTACAGAAGGTTCATCCAAGACTTTTCCATAATAGCAAAACCCTTGACTGCATTAACGCATAAAGGGAAGAAATTTGAATGGAATGATGAACAAGAGAAAGCGTTTCAGTTATTGAAGAAAAAGCTAACTACGGCACCTATATTGTCATTGCCTAAAGGGAATGATGATTTTGTGATTTATTGTGACGCATCAAAGCAAGGTCTCGATTGTGTATTAATGCAATGAACGAAGGTGATTGCTTATGCGTCTAGACAATTGAAGATTTACGAACAAAATTATACGACGCATGATTTGGAATTAGGCGCGGTTGTTTTTGCATTAAAGACTTGGAGGCACTACTTATATGGGGTCAAAAGTATTATATATACCGACCACAAAAGTCTTCAACACATATTTAATCAGAAACAACTGAATATGAGGCAGCGTAAGTGGATTGAATTGTTGAATGATTACGACTTTGAGATTCGTTACCACCCGGGGAAGGCAAATGTGGTAGCCGATGCCTTGAGCAGGAAGGACAGAGAACCCATTCGAGTAAAATCTATGAATATAATGATTCATAATAACCTTACTACTCAAATAAAGGAGGCGCAACAAGGAGTTTTAAAAGAGGGAAATTTAAAGGATGAAATACCCAAAGGATCGGAGAATCATCTTAATATTCGGGAAGACGGAACCCGGTATAGGGCTGAAAGGATTTGGGTACCAAAATTTGGAGATATGAGAGAAATGGTACTTAGAGAAGCTCATAAAACCAGATACTCAATACATCCTGGAACGGGGAAGATGTACAAGGATCTCAAGAAACATTTTTGGTGGCCGGGTATGAAAGCCGATGTTGCTAAATATGTAGGAGAATGTTTGACGTGTTCTAAGGTCAAAGCTGAGCATCAGAAACCATCAGGTCTACTTCAACAACCCGAAATCCCGGAATGGAAATGGGAAAACATTACCATGGATTTCATCACTAAATTGCCAAGGACTGCAAGTGGTTTTGATACTATTTGGGTAATAGTTGATCGTCTCACCAAATCAGCACACTTCCTGCCAATAAGAGAAGATGACAAGATGGAGAAGTTAGCACGACTGTATTTGAAGGAAGTCATCTCCAGACATGGAATACCAATCTCTATTATCTCTGATAGGGATGGCAGATTTATTTCAAGATTCTGGCAGACATTACAGCAAGCATTAGGAACTCGTCTAGACATGAGTACTGCCTATCATCCACAAACTTATGGGCAGAGTGAAAGGACGATACAAACGCTTGAAGACATGCTACGAGCATGTGTTATTAATTTCAGAAACAGTTGGGATCGACATCTACCGTTAGCAGAATTTTCCTACAACAACAGCTATCATTCTAGTATTGAGATGGCACCGTTTGAGGCACTTTATGGTAGAAAGTGCAGGTCTCCGATTTTTTGGAATGAAGTGGGGGATAGACAGATTATGGGTCCGGAGATAATACAAGAAACTACCGAGAAAATCATCCAAATTCAACAACGATTGAAAACCGCCCAGAGTTGACAAAAGAGCTACGCGGACAGTAAAGAAAAGATATAGAGTTTGAAATTGGAGAAATGGTCATGCTTAAGGTTTCACCTTGGAAAGGCGTTGTTCGATTTGGTAAATGGGGGAAACTAAATCCAAGGTACATTGGACCATTCAAGATTATTGATCGTGTTGGACCAGTAGCTTACCGACTTGAGTTACCTCAACAACTCGCGGCTGTACATAACACTTTCCACGTCTCGAATTTGAAGAAATGTTTTGCTAAAGAAGATCTCACTATTCCGTTAGATGAAATCCAAATCAACGAAAAACTCCAATTCATCGAAGAACCCGTCGAAATAATGGATCGTGAGGTTAAAAGACTTAAGCAAAACAAGATACCAATTGTTAAGGTTCGATGGAATGCTTGTAGAGGACCCGAGTTCACCTGGGAGTGTGAAGATCAGATGAAGAAGAAATACTCGCATCTATTTCCAGAAGATTCGTCAACACCTTCAACAGCTTAAAATTTCGGGACGAAATTTATTTAACGGGTAGGTACTGTAGTGACCCGAACTTTTCCATGTTTATATATATTAATTGAGATTGATATTTACATGATTAAATGTTTCCAACATGTTAAGCAATCAAACTTGTTAAGACTTGATTAATTGAAATATGTTTCATATAGACAATTGACCACCCAAGTTGACCGGTGATTCACGAACGTTAAAACTTGTAAAAACTATATGATGACATATATATGGATATATATATATATATATATATATATATATATATATATATATATATATATATATATATATATATATATATATATATATATATATATATATATATATATATATAGTTAACATGATACTATGATAAGTAAACATATAATTAAGTATATTAACAATGAACTACATATGTAAAAACAAGACTACTAACTTAATGATTTTTAAACGAGACATATATGTAACGATTATCGTTGTAAAGACATGTAATGTATATATATCATATTAAGAGATATTCATACATGATAATATCATGATAATATAATAATTTAAATTCTCATTTGATATTATAAACATTGGGTTAACAACATTTAACAAGATCGTTAACCTAAAGGTTTCAAAACAACACTTACATGTAACGACTAACGATGACTTAACGACTCAGTTAAAATGTATATACATGTAGTGTTTTAATATGTATTTATACACTTTTGAAAGACTTCAATACACTTATCAAAATACTTCTACTTAACAAAAATGCTTACAATTACATCCTCGTTCAGTTTCATCAACAATTCTACTCGTATGCACCCGTATTCGTACTCGTACAATACACAGCTTTTAGATGTATGTACTATTGGTATATACACTCCAATGATCAGCTCTTAGCAGCCCATGTGAGTCACCTAACACATGTGGGAACCATCATTTGACAACTAGCATGAAATATCTCATAAAATTACAAAAATATGAGTAATCATTCATGACTTATTTACATGAAAACAAAATTACATATCCTTTATATCTAATCCATACACCAACGACCAAAAACACCTAAAAACACTTTCATTCTTCAATTTTCTTCATCTAATTGATCTCTCTCAAGTTCTATCTTCAAGTTCTAAGTGTTATTCATAAATTCTACAAGTTCTAGTTACATAAAATCAAGAATACTTTCAAGTTTGCTAGCTCACTTCCAATCTTGTAAGGTGATCATCCAACCTCAAGAAATCTTTGTTTCTTACAGTAGGTTATCATTCTAATACAAGGTAATAATCATATTCAAACTTTGGTTCAATTTCTATAACTATAACAATCTTATTTCAAGTGATGATCTTACTTGAACTTGTTTTCGTGTCATGATTCTGCTTCAAGAACTTCGAGCCATCCAAGGATCCGTTGAAGCTAGATCCATTATTCTCTTTTCTAGTAGGTTTATCCAAGGAACTTAAGGTAGTAATGATGTTCATAACATCATTCGATTCATACATATAAAGCTATCTTATTAGAAGGTTTAAACTTGTAATCACTAGAACATAGTTTAGTTAATTCTAAACTTGTTCGCAAACAAAAGTTAGTCCTTCTAACTTGACTTTTAAAATCAACTAAACACATGTTCTATATCTATATGATATGCTAACTTAATGATTTAAAACCTGGAAACACGAAAAACACCGTAAAACCGGATTTACGCCGTCGTAGTAACACCGCGGGCTGTTTTGGGTTAGTTAATTAAAAACTATGATAAACTTTGATTTAAAAGTTGTTATTATGAGAAAATGATTTTTATTATGAACATGAAACTATATCCAAAAATTATGGTTAAACTCAAAGTGGAAGTATGTTTTCTAAAATGGTCATCTAGACGTCGTTCTTTCGACTGAAATGACTACCTTTACAAAAATGACTTGTAACTTATTTTTATGACTATAAACCTATACTTTTTATGTTTAGATTCATAAAATAGAGTTCAATATGAAACCATAGCAATTTGATTCACTCAAAACGGATTTAAAATGAAGAAGTTATGGGTAAAACAAGATTGGATAATTTTTCTCATTTTAGCTACGTGAAAATTGGTAACAAATCTATTCCAACCATAACTTAATCAACTTGTATTGTATATTATGTAATCTTGAGATACCATAGACACGTATACAATGTTTCGACCTATCATGTCGACACATCTATATATATTTCGGAACAACCATAGACACTCTATATGTGAATGTTGGAGTTAGCTATACAGGGTTGAGGTTGATTCCAAAATATATATAGTTTGAGTTGTGATCAATACTGAGATACGTATACACTGGGTCGTGGATTGATTCAAGATAATATTTATCGATTTATTTCTGTACATCTAACTGTGGACAACTAGTTGTAGGTTACTAACGAGGACAGCTGACTTAATAAACTTAAAACATCAAAAAATATTAAAAGTGTTGTAAATATATTTTGAACATACTTTGATATATATGTATATATTGTTATAGATTCGTGAATCAACCAGTGGCCAAGTCTTACTTCCCGACGAAGTAAAAATCTGTGAAAGTGAGTTATAGTCCCACTTTTAAAATCTAATATTTTTGGGATGAGAATACATGCAGGTTTTATAAATGATTTACAAAATAGACACAAGTACGTGAAACTACATTCTATGGTTGAATTATCGAAATCGAATATGCCCCTTTTTATTAAGTCTGGTAATCTAAGAATTAGGGAACAGACACCCTAATTGACGCGAATCCTAAAGATAGATCTATTGGGCCTAACAAGCCCCATCCAAAGTACCGGATGCTTTAGTACTTCAAAATTTATATCATATCCGAAGGGTGTCCCGGAATGATGGGGATATTCTTATATATGCATCTTGTTAATGTCGGTTACCAGGTGTTCACCATATGAATGATTTTTATCTCTATGTATGGGATGTGTATTGAAATATGAAATCTTGTGGTCTATTATTATGATTTGATATATATAGGTTAAACCTATAACTCACCAACATTTTTGTTGACGTTTTAAGCATGTTTATTCTCAGGTGATTATTAAGAGCTTCCGCTGTCGCATACTTAAATAAGGACGAGATTTGGAGTCCATGCTTGTATGATATTGTGTAAAAACTGCATTCAAGAAACTTATTTTGTTGTAACATATTTGTATTGTAAACCATTATGTAATGGTCGTGTGTAAACAGGATATTTTAGATTATCATTATTTGATAATCTACATAAAGCTTTTTAAACCTTTATTGTTGAAATAAAGGTTATGGTTTGTTTTAAAATGAATGCAGTCTTTGAAAAACGTCTCATATAGAGGTCAAAACCTCGCAACGAAATCAATTAATATGGAACGTTTTTAATCAATAAGAACGGGACATTTCACTTTCCTTACATCGAAAGTTGACGATATGCATACCATTTCATAATATATCCAACTATAATTGACTTAATAATAATCTTGATGAACTCGACGACTCGAATGCAACGTCTTTTGAAATATGTCATGAATGACTCCAAGTAATATCTCTAATATGAGCAAATGCACAGCGGAAGATTTCTTTCATACCTGAGAATAAACATGCTTTAAAGTGTCAACCAAAAGGTTGGTGAGTTCATTAGTTTATCATAAACAATCATTTCCATTATTTTAATAGACCACAAGATTTTCATTTCCATTTCTCATAAACATCATCTCATATCAGGCATTTCGCAAACTGCATAGAGATAAAAATCATTCATATGGTGAACGTTGGATAACCGAACTAACAGGATGCATATAGAATATCCCCATCATTCCGGAACTCTCATCGGACATGATAATCGAAGTACTAAAGCATTCGTAACCCGAATGGGATGTGTCAAGGTCCATAGATCTATCTTTAGGATTCGCGTCAATTAGGGGCCATTTTCCTAATTCTTAGGCTACCAAGATAAAAAGGGGCATATTCGATTCGATAATCCAACCATAGAATGTAGTTTCGATTACTTGTGTATATTTCATAAAACAATTATAAAAGCAGCGCATGTATTCTCAGTCCTAAAATTATATATTGCAAAAGCATTTAAAAAGGGAGCAAATGAAACTCATAATACTGTATTTTGTAGTAAAAATACATATGACGGCATTTAACAACTGAACAATGCAGGGTTGGTCTTGGATTCACTAACCTATACCATTTGTATATATATATTAAAACATATAATCGTAACTGAACAAATTTATTTATTATATCTTAGTTTATATATTATATATATTTAATTTATGTGTATATTCAAAATGATTACTATATATATAGTTATATATATATATATATATATATATATATATATATATATATATTTGTTTAGTGTTATATTTAAAAAAATCAATAGTTTGGTATATGTAAGTATTTATATATAAATAATATTAATAGGTTTGATATATATATATATATATATATATATATATATATATATATATATATATATATATATATATATATATATATATATATATATATATATATATAGTTATGTAAAATATTGATATAATTATAATATATGTAATAAGTATATTTTATGCACAAAATATTCATTTGTTTAATAGGATAGTTTTGATAATAATAATAATAATTTGCTAATAATAATAACTTTATTAATACTAATAATGATTTAGTTAATACTGATACTTATAATAATAATAGTAGAAACTTCATTAATAATGATAATCATATTACTTAATAATAATACCTATTTTGATAATAATATTATTAATAATAAAAATATTAATCATAATTGTAACTAGGGTTATGATAATAATAATAAATGATAACCAATACTTACATTAGTAATAATAACAGCAATAACTAATATTCATAATACTTAATAATAATAATAATTCTAATACTTAATGATATTAATAATAATAATAATATCCTAATCATAATATCATAATAATACTTATATCAATATTAATAATACCAACAATAGTAATACTAATAATATTTAATGATGTTACTTGGTAACAAAGTGTTAATGATATTAATATTGCTTATGAATGTAATTATATTCATAATAATAATAACTAACACATATTTTAGCATTACTAAATATAATAATTATAATACTTGTAATAATGATAATAACTAATGATAACAATACTAATAACAATAATAGAAATAATAACTATAATACTAATAATAACAATAATAATAATAACAATAACAATAACAATAACAATAATAATAATAATAATAATAATAATAATAATAATAATAATAATAATAATAATAATAATAATAATAATAATAATAATAATAATAATAATAATAATAGAAGTTATACCTCAAAAGAAAAGGGTTTCTGAAAAAAAATGGCAGCAGCCGGGCTCGAACCAGCGACTTCTTAATCACCAATAAACACCCTAACCACTCGTCTGTCTCATTTCATCTGACTAATCCCAGAACCGAATTTACTTAAACCTACTATTCTATTTTCATATTCATTCTCAAATTCATACGGCCAAATACCCAAATCGATAATCTTAATAGCAAACTATATCATGTTTTGTATTTGCAATGAAACTGAATTAGTAGATGATGGGTTTTGTTTTTAACAGGAAAAAAAATTTAAAAGAAACTGCAGAAGCAGTCACGAAAAAAAAATATAACTAATTTCGTGATTATGAAATTGAGACTGTTTTAGATGATTGTTACAACATGAGTTTGGTTTTAAATCGTCCCTACAAACTTTGTGAACTCTCAATTTTAACAGAAGTATCAAATCAACAACGAATTTTTGGGATGAACACAAGGTTGACTTTTGAAAACCAAAACTTTGACTCGTGAATTAGAACTTGATAATTGAATTTGGAAGTTGAAACTTTGCAGGAAGTTCGCTTAGATGATTCCTAACACAATGACATTTATAGATTTTGAATAAAGAACAGAATTTTGAATCTTTGAATTAGAGATATGGCGAAACTGAGGGTACCGAAAGTTTTTCTGATTTTTCTGTTTAATCATCGAATAATAGTAGTAGGATATGTTAAATACAAGTGAATGATTTACACTGAAATAATAATTGCTCAGATCGTTTGTAGGGTCGTTGATTGTGGAAATGATTCACGGGTTAGGGAAGGAAAAAGAGATAACAGACAGAATATATAAGAATCTGATAATTGATATAATTACGCGTATGATTTTGTATTTATTATAAATATATAACTGTATTTATATATATACATATATCTGTATATACATTTACATTTATGTATATATCATATTAAATTTTGTATTTTTACTTAATAATATAAATCTATTAATGACCTTAAGAATTTTATTAATTTTAACAAAAATACTAATAATAATAATAATAATAATAATAATAATAATAATAATAATAGAAATATTAATAATACTATTAATAATAATTTTATCGAGATAATACTAACAATAATAATAATAATAAAAGTAATTATAAAATGATAATAATAATATTATTTATGATACTAATAATAATACTTAATTAGAGTAATATTAGTAATAATATAACAATTTATTTATATATATCTATTTTCATATTAATATTACTAATATAGATGTTAATATTGAAAGATAACAATAATTTTATTATTATAGCAACTATAACTTATAATTAAACTTATTATATTAAATATTTATATTACATATTATCAATTATGTAATATGTATACAATTATATTTAACATTCAAACATAGAAACTTATATATATATACATATATACATATACATATATATATATATACATATACATATATATATATATATATATACATATATATACATATATATATATATATACATATATATATATATATATATACATATATATATATATATATACATATATATATATATATATATATACATATATATATATATATATTCATTTTAACAGTAACTTTATTACCTTGTATATTATTTTACATATTTAATTCTAATAATTATCTTATCAATATACACGAAAAATTATTGTAAAGCACACGTTGAAAGTTAACCGGGAACCTCCACTAACTTTTGTCTAACTATTGATAATTGGTACTTTGTTCTCACATGTAAATCACTTTACCATTCGTTCCGAATATTGTTAAAAAAAAGAAAGATTTCTCAGATCATAATGGGCCTCTTAATAGAGACTTATCATAATAACACAATACATCCGATAATTCAATCCTTTGCTATTGTCTTTTAATTCCATCGATAAATATATTAAATATATATTGAAACAATTACGTTCATGTAAAGTATTATACATCTAATACTTTGTTAACATTTTCAATTAATATAATTATATAATATCTACACATTTATATACACATAAATGTTCGTGAATTCGTTGAGCACAGTTAAAGAGTATTTGATTACATGAATATAATTCCAAAGTTTTCGAGACTCATCAATACATACATTGCTTATCATGTCAGAAATATATAAAGATTAAGTTAAAATTTGGTCGAAAATTTCTGGGTCGTCACAGTATTTTCGTCTTTTCGCGTGTGGATCCGATTGGGACTTTAAATCTCAGCCACATGGCGGATTTTCTTCATTTCTTTTCCATTTTCTTTCTCCCTTTTCTCTCAAAACTTAAAACCCTCTTAAATTCAAAGTTAGATTTGAAGGTGAAGTTTTGTGATTCGATCTTTGGAGCAAGAATGAAATTTGTTCTCCTCGTTCTTAGCTACGATTTGATAGTGGTGGTAAGTGTGAATTCCAAGTTTTAACTTTAGTTGATTTAGGACTAGTGATTTGTTTATGGGTTTGTTGTAAGACCCATTTTAGGGTTAAATGGGCGATTTTTGGGGTAAAATGGTTGAATGGAAACCCTAAGGTTTACAATCTAGGGTTTGGCCATGAAACTTGAAGTTTGTAAGGTTGTTTGGGTTGTTGGATCACTAACACACTCATGTGTTAGTGAAAGATTTGTTGTTGATGTTAAGGGTTGACTTGAAATGGGTCAAATGGGTAAGTTTGACCTAGTGGCTTGAATTGGGTATAAAAATACCCTAGATTTGTATTGATAGAGGTCTTAGAGTTATAATCACTAGCTTTTAGTGATTAGTCGTGAGTTTGACCTTGACTTAGTGATTCTAGTGCAAATGGGTCATAAATACCATTTTGGGTCATAAATGCACTAGTGTGGTTAGTTGGTGAATAGTCCAACTTGTTTAGTGAATTAATTGGGCATTTAATTGTATAGGTAACTTGCCTTGAAGGTTACAAGTTGTTGTTGGAAATCTCACAAGACGATAAGGTGAGTGGAATATCTATGTATGTATGCATATGATTTATTTGTCCATATTAATTGTGCACATAGCCGTGTTTGTGCACATGGTTGTGAGTAATAGCTGTAGCGACCCGACAAAATCGTCACTGACGGCGCCGTCTACTTAGGTCCCGTTACGTGGTCATAAGTCTTTAAAACAACGTTTGACCAAAAGATATGTCGCATTCATTTCAAATGTAAAGATTGTTCAAAGTTTACAAGAATAGTTCCACCACAAGTTACGTTACAAAGTTATAAGTACAAATGAAACTTATGCGACACAATTTAAAAGTAGCCAAAAGACACTCCATGTATGCATATATACTCGACATCCAATGCAAGTATCAAAATAATGAGCGGAAGCATGTATCATGTATCGTTCAAGGACCTGAGAAAAACATAAAAATCTGTCAACGAAAACGTTGGTGAAATCATAGGTTTAAGTAAGTAAGTACAAATGAACCACAAGATTTATAACATTTCAATAATAGTTAACCATTCCAAAAATTTGTTATCACGAGCACCCAATTATCAATGCTTAACATTCCTTCCATAGAACCCCATCACCTTAGTGCTAGAACATACACTGTTTCTCGAAAATATATTTCATTCGTAAACGGTAGCGAACCGTTTGAATGAGGGTTTGTCAAACCCATATGGCCATATAACATAAGTTCTCGCTTACACCCAGCAAGTGTAACTAATGATAATCGAATTGAGGATTTTTGTTCTAAACTCGTATGTAGAATGTTTGTTTTCCTGTACTTGTGTTCACTTAGTTAAAAAGGAACGTTTATGTTTTCTCATCCCAAATATAAGTTTCAAAAGAGTAAAAGTGGGACTATGATCTCACCTTGAGTGCACGAGTAGTAAAGTACTTCAACAAGTAAACGTGTGCAAAGAACAATGCTAGTCTTGACCTAAACAATAGGTTGTATCAGTAACGGTAAACACGATAGGTCAAAGATGTTCAATTAGTCCTATGGCTCGTTACGACTCGAATACTAAAACATGTGAGTCAAATTGTCATGTTTCATGCAAGATACGAGTATAAAAGCATGTTAGAACGATTTGCACAAACATTTGGTTAAGTTTGATTAAAAGTCAATTTGGTCGGGTCAAAGTCAACGAAAAAGTCAACACATTCGGGTCGGGTCCTGAACTATTTCTCTGAGGTTTTTAATCATATATGAGCACGTTAGAACAAGTTACATGTGAATCGGAGGTGCGTAGCATAGTAAACATTTTTTGAAAAATGGTAAAACGAAACAGAAACTTCAAGTGTAACTGGACGGCGTCCAGATTTTCTGGACGGCGTCCAGTATTAAAGGACTGGACGGCGTCCCAATATCTGGACGGCATCCAGTATCGAAGAACTTGACGGCGTCCTAATATCTGGACGGCGTCCAGATTAGTATTCAGGTTCTGTTTGCTGAAAGTCTCAAGTGCACGAACAAAAATCCAAACAAACACAATTTGTGATCCGCAAACAATCAAGACAAGTATCTTATACCGTTGGGAAGGTAATTTGACGAGGAAAACAACTAAACACATTTCATCAATTAATCTACCTATTACAACAACCAAAACCGCATCTAATGCTTAACATTAACCGCATACAAGTTCATAAATGCAATTCAATGATTCGGGCAACCAATTTACATGAATGATGTGCTGTTTCGAAGGTAATCAAGCATACAATCTAACTAAACACTTACCAATAATAATCCATGGCATTCAATGCATCAAAAGTCCATTTCAAGTTCATCAAACCTTAACCCAAATTCACCAAAATCATAAATCAAGTTCATGAACTTTTCTAAAGCAACCTACACATCAAATTGAAGCTAGTGATACTAGGAACACAATTAGAACATGAAATTTTAACATCTAACAACATATGATCATCCAAAACTCAAGAACAACACACCAAAATTTAAGTTCATGCTAGTTACTTCAAAACAACAAGATCGAGCATACAATTCATATATTCATGTTAGACTTGAGCCATAGACACTAATCAACATTTTTATAAGTTAAAAACATCAAGAGCACAAAATCTAGTGATTTTAGAAAGTTACCCAAATGTAATGAAATCGGTATGGAATCGAAGAGGAAGATGCAAGGATCACGAATTTGTAATTTGTTTTGTTGCTAACTTCCTAATCCGAATTTAGATGATGAATTCTTGTTGGTGTTTTTGAGAGAAAAAGAAGAAGAAGAAAGATGGAGAAGATGAAATGAATGGATGAGAGGAGTTTGACTCCTTTGACCTAGTCACCATTTTGGAATTTTGGCAAGTTTAGTCCCTCAAGTTTGAATCGGGTGCGTGAATTACCTAATCGAGATAATTTAAAACGCGTATTAACGAAAGATGTTATAAATATATAACGGACTTTAAAATAGTTAAACGGAAAGTAACCGGAAAAAGGCGGGATGTTACATTACCTACTCCTTAAAAGAAATTTCGTCCCGAAATTTAAGTAGGCGTAGTAGTCGTTGTTTCTTCCTCGAGATCTTGCGTTTCCGAATTCACGAATAGATGAGGATACTTCCTTTGCATTTGATCTTGTCTTTCCCAAGTAAACTCGGGTCCCCTTTTGGCATTCCAACGGACCTTGACAATTGGAATTCGGCTTTGTTTTAACGTTTTGACGGTGGTGTCCACAATTTCAACCGGTTCCTCCATAAAATGAAGTTTGTCATCGATAGTAAGCTCCTCGAGAGGGATGATGAGTTCGGGTTCGGCTAAACACTTTTTCAAGTTAGATACATGGAAAGTAGGATGAACGGAACTCAGTTGAGGCGGAAGATCTAAACGATAAGCAACGGTTCCAACACGCTCCAAGATTTCAAAAGGACCAATATACCGCGGATTTAGCTTCCCGTGTTTCCCGAAATGAATTACACCTTTCCAAGGTGCGACTTTTAACATTACGCGATCACCGACTTGGAATTCGAGGTCGTTGCGTCTAGTGTCGGTATAGCTCTTTTGACGACTACGGGCCGTCCTAAGCCTATCTCGGATTTGAACGATCTTCTCGGTTGTTTCATGAATAAGTTCGGGACCGGTGATTTGTTTGTCGCCTACTTCGGCCCAACAAAGAGGAGAACGACATTTTCGGCCATATAATGCTTCGAATGGTGCGGCTTTAATACTCGCGTGATAACTATTGTTGTAGGAGAATTCGGCGAGAGGCAAGTGCTTATCCCAAGCTTTTCCAAAGTCGACAACGCAAGCTCGTAGCATGTCTTCCAAGGTTTGAATTGTGCGTTCGCTTTGTCCGTCGGTTTGTGGATGATATGCGGTGCTCATGTCTAAATGCGTTCCCAATGCTTCTTGCAAAGTACGCCAAAATCTAGAAACAAAACGGCCATCTCGGTCGGAGATAATCGATAAGGGTACACCGTGTCGGGCTACGATTTCTTTGATGTAGAGTTGTGCGAGTTTCTCCATGTTGTCGGTTTCCTTCATGGCTAGGAAGTGCGCGGATTTGGTGAGTCGGTCAACAATGACCCAAATAGTATCATAACCGCCAACCGTCTTTGGTAGTTTGGTGATAAAATCCATCATTATCCTTTCCCATTTCCATTGCGGGATTTCGGGTTGTTGAAGTAGTCCGGACGGTCTTTGATGTTCGGCTTTGACTTTGGAGCAAGTTAGGCACTTTCCAACATAAGTAGCGACGTCCCTTTTAATGTTCGGCCACCAATATTGTTCTTTGAGGTCGTGGTACATCTTATTGGCACCGGGGTGAATCGAATATCTTGACTTATGGGCTTCGTCTAAAATAAGGCTTCGCAAGTCCCCATAACTAGGTACCCAAATTCTTCCGGTGAAATATCGGAGTCCGGTTTCTTTAACTTCGAATCGAGAGGTGAGGACGTTCAAGTGTTCGAGAGAGATGTTTTCATCCTTGAGAGCTTCGTCTTGGGCTACACGAATTTGACTATTGAGGTTGGTGTGAATGGTGATGTTTAAAGCTCGGACACGAAGAGGCACCGCTCTTTCTTTTCGGCTTAAGGCATCGGCTACTACATTTGCCTTCCCGGGATGGTAACGAAGCTCGCAATCGTAATCGTTCAAAGTTTCAATCCACCGTCGCTGTCTCATGTTTAGTTGCTTTTGATCGAAGATGTGTTGAAGGCTTTTGTGATCGGTGAAGATAGTACTCTTGGTTCCATAAAGATAGTGTCTCCACATTTTAAGTGCAAAGACAACGGCTCCGAGTTCGAGATCATGAGTCGTGTAATTCCGTTCATGAATTTTTAGTTGTCGAGAGGCATAAGCAGTGACTTTCTTCCGTTGCATCAATACACACCCAAAACCATGTTTCGAGGCATCGCAATATACAACAAAATCATCATTGCCTTCGAGAAGTGACAAGATAGGAGCGGTGGTTAGCTTTGTCTTCAAGATTTGAAACGCGGATTCTTGCCCGGTCGCCCAAATGAATTTCTTTCCCTTGTGAGTTAATGCGGTTAGAGGACGTGCAACCAAAGAGAAGTTTTCGATGAATCTACGATAGTACCCGGCGAGACCCAAGAATTGACGAATGTGAGTAGGAGTAGTAGGAGTCTCCCATTTACTAATGGCTTCGATTTTCGTGGGATCGACTTTAATACCTTGATCACTTACAACATGACCAAGAAATTGAACTTCCTTCAACCAAAATTCACACTTGGAGAATTTGGCATAAAGTCGTTCTTGTCTCAAGAGTTCAAGCACAAGTCGGAGATGTTGTTCGTGCTCTTCTTCATTTTTAGAATAGATCAATATGTCATCGATGAACACAATAACGAATTTATCGAGATACGGTTTGCACACGCGGTTCATAAGATCCATGAACACCGCCGGTGTGTTAGTGAGACCAAATGGCATCACAAGGAATTCATAACTACCATAATGAGTCCGGAAAGCGGTTTTGGAGACATCTTCCCCCTTAACCCTTAATTGATGATAACCCGAGCGGAGATCGATTTTCGAATATACACAAGACCCTTGTAGTTGATCAAAGAGGTCATCGATGCGAGGAAGAGGATATTGGTTCTTAACCGTCAATTTATTTAGTTCACGATAATCAATGCACATTCGTAGGGATCCGTCTTTCTTTTTAACAAACAAAATCGGAGCGCCCCATGGTGAATGGCTAGGTTGGATAAAACCACGGTCAAGTAGTTCTTGGATTTGACTTTGCAATTCTTGCATTTTGGATGGAGCAAGTCTATAGTGCACGTGCTACGGGTGCGGCTCCCGAAATAAGATCGATTTGGAATTCTACCGGTCGATGAGGCGGAAGACCCGGCAATTCGTCGGGAAATACATCGGAAAAGTCACTAACAATTGGCACATCATCGATATGCTTCTCTTCGGACTTGACTTTCTTAACGTGGGCAAGGATCGCAAAACAACCCTTACGGAGTAGTTTTCTAACTTTAAGGCACGAAACGAGGTTGAGTCTGGTGCAACTCTTATCGCCATAAACAATCAAAGGTTCACCATTCTCGATAGGAATTTGGATTGCGTTAAGATCACAAAGGATGTGAGATTTCGTTTTGACTAACCAATTCATACCGTTTATTACATCAAAGCTTCCTAGTTCCATGGGTATCAAGTCAATTTCAAATTCCTTACCCAAAATGTTTAACGTACACCCCCGGTAATATGTGTCGGCACTTAATAGTTTCCCGTTAGCCACTTCAATGGTATAAGTGGTATCTAATGGAAGAGGTGGAGTGCTAAAAGAATGAGTCAAAGTCTTGGATACAAAGCATTTATCGGCACCCGAATCGAATAAGCAAGAGACATAAGAATTGTTGAGAAGAAATGTACCCGTGACTAGTTCAGTGTCATCCCGGGCTTCCTCGGTGTTGATGTTGAAAGCTCGGCCGCGCGTGTTGGGGTTATCTTTCTTCTTTGGGCATGCATTTCTATAATGACCCGTCTGGCCACATTCGTAACAAGTGCCCATCTTTGGTGCATTGGGCCACTTTCGAGCGACGGGAGTGGCACTTTTACAATCGTTGGCCTTATGACCAATTCTTTGGCACCGATGGCAAATTAGCTTACTACATTCGCCAAAGTGATGTTTGTTGCATTTTTTGCAAAGAGGTAGGTTTCCGGCATAACCCTTCTTGCCGTCGGAGGTGAAAGATTTCTTGGCAAAGTTGTTGTTGCTTGATTGGGGAGCTTCCCATTTTCTTTTGTTGTTACCCGACTTGTCCTCGGCTTTAGGTGCCGGTACTACGATTTCGTTCACCGTCTCTATCAATTTGCGGGCCATGTTCAAAGCTTCTTGATGATTAGGGGGTTTGGATGACATTACTCTGTGTTTGATGCTCTTTGGAAGACCATCCATGTAAAGTTCAACTCTTAAAGACTCGGGGTTCACAAGGTTTGGGCACATCAAGGCTAGTTCAGAAAATCGTTGATTATAGGCCTTGAGATCGTTTCTGACCGCTTTTAGAGTTCTTAGCTCTTGTTCGAGCTTTCGGGTTTCCTCGCACGGAAAGTATTCAGTGATCATCTTTCCTTTCAAATCGGACCAAGAGAGAGCGTGAGCTTCATCGGTACCCACCGATTGTATATAGGTGTTCCACCAAGTGAGAGTGACGCCGGAGAAAGTGTGAGTGGAGTACTTGACCTTGTCTTGGTCCCGACAACCGCTTATGCTAAAAACGGCTTCCGTTTGCTCAAACCATCGAGTGAGAGCAACCGGTCCTCCGGTTCCATCGAAAGTGTGAGGTTTGCACCCCATGAAAGCTTTATAGGAGCATCCCTCGTTTGATTTACCGGCTCCATTGTTATTGTTGTTGTTGTTGTTGTGGTTGTTATTATTATTGTTGTTGGATGAGTGACCGGCCATGGCCACATCTACGGCGGTGGCTATCATGCGTTGTAGAGCTTGTTCGGGAGTTTCACGGCGTGGCGCACGGCGAGGAGGCATTGTTCCTTCAAAACAAAAGAATACCGTTGGTTAGTATTCCAAATAATACTAACCATGATATGGAATAAAGATAGAGAGAAAATTTTCCTTGACTCGCCTTAAATTCTTTATGCCACAATGTCGGAACGTTCATATGAGTCACCGTAATATAATCCTGGAAATTATATTACCCTGATTCATAAGTGCATTCGACATCATTTCATATATTCAAGGTGGCGTGTCAATCAAATTAAACAACGTGAGATTAAGATGAACTAAGAGTAGATATGAGTAGAAGCGTTCGAGTATAAATGCACAAGTAGTCAAGTAATTCCTACTTCAAGTCTATATGCCGGTTGTAGTCTAGACTCACCAATGTACCCTATGACTCGAGGTTGACACCAATGAACTCTAAATCCCTACAACCAACGCTCTGATACCATCTGTAGCGACCCGACAAAATCGTCATTGAAGGCGCCGTCTACTTAGGTCCCGTTACGTGGTCATAAGTCTTTAAAACAACGTTTGACCAAAAGATATGTCGCATTCATTTCAAATGTAAAGATTGTTCAAAGTTTACAAGAATAGTTCCACCACAAGTTACGTTACAAAGTTATAAGTACAAATGAAACTTATGCGACACAATTTAAAAGTAGCCAAAAGACACTCCATGTATGCATATATACTCGACATCCAATGCAAGTATCAAAATAATGAGCGGAAGCATGTATCATGTATCGTTCAAGGACCTGAGAAAAACATAGAAATCTGTCAACGAAAACGTTGGTGAAATCATAGGTTTAAGTAAGTAAGTACAAATGAACCACAAGATTTATAACATTTCAATAATAGTTAACCATTCCAAAAATTTGTTATCACGAGCACCCAATTATCAATGCTTAACATTCCTTCCATAGAACCCCATCACCTTAGTGCTAGAACATACACTGTTTCTCGAAAATATATTTCATTCGTAAACGGTAGCGAACCGTTTGAATGAGGGTTTGTCAAACCCATATGGCCATATAACATAAGTTCTCGCTTACACCCGGCAAGTGTAACTAATGATAATCGAATTGAGGATTTTTGTTCTAAACTCGTATGTAGAATGTTTGTTTTCCTGTACTTGTGTTCACTTAGTTAAAAAGGAACGTTTATGTTTTCTCATCCCAAATGTAAGTTTCAAAAGAGTAAAAGTGGGACTATGATCTCACCTTGAGTGCACGAGTAGTAAAGTACTTCAACAAGTAAACGTGTGCAAAGAACAATGCTAGTCTTGACCTAAACAATAGGTTGTATCAATAACGGTAAACACGATAGGTCAAAGATGTTCAATTAGTCCTATGGCTCGTTACGACTCGAATACTACAACATGTGAGTCAAATTGTCATGTTTCATGCAAGATACGAGTATAAAAGCATGTTAGAACGATTTGCACAAACATTTGGTTAAGTTTGATTAAAAGTCAACTTGGTCGGGTCAAAGTCAACGAAAAAGTCAACACGTTCGGGTCGGGTCCCGAACTATTTCTCTGAGGTTTTTAATCATATATGAGTACGTTAGAACAAGTTACATGTGAATCGGAGGTGCGTAGCATAGTAAACATTTTTCGAAAAATGGTAAAACGAAACAGAAACTTCAAGTGTAACTGGACGGCGTCCAGATTTTCTGGACGGCGTCCAGTATTAAAGGACTGGACGGCGTCCCAATATCTGGACGGCGTCCAGTATCGAAGAACTGGACGGTGTCCTAATATCTGGACGGCGTCCAGATTAGTATTCAGGTTCTGTTTGCTGAAAGTCTCAAGTGCACGAACCAAAATCCAAACAAACACAATTTATGATCCGCAAACAATCAAGACAAGTATCTTATACCGTTGGGAAGGTAATTTGACGAGGAAAACAACTAAACACATTTCATCAATCAATCTACCTATTACAACAACCAAAACCGCATCTAATGCTTAACATTAACCGCATACAAGTTCATAAATGTAATTCAATGATTCGGGCAACCAATTTACATGAATGATATGCCATTTCGAAGGTAATCAAGCATACAATCCAACTAAACACTTACCAATAATAATCCATGGCATTCAATGCATCAAAAGTCCATTTCAAGTTCATCAAACCTTAACCCAAATTCACCAAAATCATAAATCAAGTTCATGAATTTTTCTAAAGCAACCTACACATCAAATTGAAGCTAGTGATACTAGGAACACAATTAGAACATGAACTTTTAACATCTAACAACATATGATCATCTAAAACTCAAGAACAACACACCAAAATTCAAGTTCATGCTAGTTACTTCAAAACAACAAGATCGAGCATACAATTCATATATTCATGTTAGACTTGAGCCATAGACACTAATCAACACTTTTATAAGTTAAAAACATCAAGAACACAAAATCTAGTGATTTTAGAAAGTTACCCAAATGTAATGAAATCGGTATGGAATCGAAGAGGAAGATGCAATGATCACGAATTTGTAATTTGTTTTGTTGCTAACTTCCTAATCCGAATTTAGATGATGAATTCTTGTTGGTGTTTTTGAGAGAAAAAGAAGAAGAAGAACGATGGAGAAGATGAAAAGAATGGATGAGAGGAGTTTGACTCCTTTGACCTAATCACCATTTTGGAATTTTGGCAAGTTTAGTCCCTCAAGTTTGAATCGGGTGCGTGAATTACCTAATCGAGATAATTTAAAACGCGTATTAACGAAAGATTTTATAAATATATAACGGACTTTAAAATAGTTAAACGGAAAGTAACCGGAAAAAGGCGGGATGTTACAATAGCCGTGTTTTACTCACACGTTGTTTGCCCGTATTAATTGTGCACATAGTCGTGTTTGTGCACATGGTTGTGAGTAATAGCCGTGTTTTACTCACACGTTGATCAAGTGATGCCATAGCCGTTTTTGGAACACTTGGGGGTGATGCCATAGCCGTTTTTGGAACACCTCGGGGGTTAGCATACCATAGCCGTTTTTGGATGAAATGTCCCGTTCATATTGATTATAAACGTTCCATATTAATTGATTTCGTTGCGAGGTTTTGACCTCTATATGAGACGTTTTTCAAAGACTGCATTCATTTTTAAAATAACCATAACCTTTATTTTATCAATAAAGGTTTCAAAAGCATTACGTAGATTATCAAATAATGATAATCTAAAATATACTGTTTACACACGACCATTACATAATGGTTTACAATAGAAATATATTACATCAACATATGTTTCTTGAATGTAGTTTTTACACATTATCATACAAACATGGACTCCAAATCTTGTCCTTATTTTAGTATGCAACAGCGGAAGCTCTTAGTATTCACCTGAGAATAAACATGCTTTAAACGTCAACAAAAATGTTGGTGAGTTATAGGTTTAACCTATATATATATATCAAATCGTAACAATAGACCACAAGATTTCATATTTCAATACACATCCCATACATAGAGATAAAAATCATTCATATGGTGAACATCTGGTAACCGACATTAACAAGATGCATATATAAGAATATCCCCATCATTCCGGGACACCCTTCGGATATGATATAAATTTCGAAGTACTAAAGCATCCGGTACTTTGGATAGGGTTTGTTAGGCCCAATAGATCTATCTTTAGGATTCGCGTCAATTAGGGTGTCTGTTCCCTAATTCTTAGATTACCAGGCTTAATAAAAAGGGGCATATTCGATTTCGATAATTCAACAATAGAATGTAGTTTCACGTACTTGTGTCTATTTTGTAAATCATTTATAAAACCTGCATGTATTCTCATCCCAAAAATATTAGATTTTAAAAGTGGGACTATAACTCACTTTCACAGATTTTTTACTTCGTCGGGAAGTAAGACTTGGCCACTGGTCAATTCACGAACCTATAACAAATATGTACATATATATCAAAGTAAGTTCAAAATATATTTACAACACTTTTAATACATTTTGATGTTTTAAGTTTATTAAGTCAGCTGTCCTCGTTAGTAACCTACAACTAGTTATCCAACGTTAGATGTACAGAAAAAAAATGATATATATTATCTTGAATCGATCTACGACCCAGTGTATACACATCTCAGGCTAGATCACAACTCAAAGTATATATATTTTTGGAATCAACCTCAACCCTGTATAGCTAACTCCCACATTACTGCATATAGAGTGTCTATGGTTGTTCCAAATAATATATACACATGGGTCGATATGATATGTCAAAACATTTGCATACGTGTCTATGGTATCCCAAGATTACATAATATATTAGAATACATATATAATACAATATAAGTTAGATAGGATATTATTAATATAGATTTGTTACCAATTTTCACGTTGCTACAACAAAAAAAATTATCCAATCTTGTTTTACCCATAACTTCTTCATCTTAAATCCATTTTGAGTGAATCAAATTGCTATGGTTTCATATTGAACTCTATTTTATGAATCTAAACAGAAAAAGTATAGGTTTATAGTCGGAAATATAAGTTACAAGTCATTTTTGTAAAGGTAGTCATTTCAGTCGAAAGAACGACGTCAAGATGATCATTTTAGAAAACATACTTCCACTTTGAGTTTAATCATGATTTTTGGATATAGTTTCATGTTCATAAGAAAAATAATTTTCCCAGAAGAACAACTTTTAAATCAAAGTTTATCATAGTTTTTAATTAACTAACCCAAAACAGCCTGCGGTGTTACTACGACGGCGTATGTCCGGTTTTACAGTGTTCTTCGTGTTTCCAGGTTTTAAATCATTAAGTTAGCATATCATATAGATATAGAACATGTGTTTAGTTGATTTTAAAAGTCATGTTAGAAGGATTAACTTTTGTTTGCGAACAAGTTTAGAATTAACTAAACTATGTTCTGGTGATTACAAGTTTAAACCTTCGAATAAGATAGCTTTATATGTATGAATCAAATGATGTTATGAACATCATTACTACCTCAAGTTTTCTGGATAAAGCTACTGGAAATGAGAAAAATGGATCTAGCTTCAAAGGATCCTTGGATGGCTTGAAAGTTCTTGAAGCAGAATCATGACACGAAAACAAGTTCAAGTAAGATTTCCACTCAAAATAAGATTGTTATAGTTATAGAAATTGAATCAAAGTTTGAATATGAGTATTACCTTGTATTAGAAAGATATATTACTGTAAATAAGAAAGATTTCTTGAGGTTGGATGATCACTCTACAAGATTGGAAGTAAGCTAGCAAACTTGGAAGTATTCTTGATTTTATGAAACTAGAACTTGTAGAATTTATGAAGAACACTTAGAACTTGAAGATAGAACTTGAGAGAGATCAACTAGATGAAGAAAATTGAAGAATGAAAGTTTTTGTAGGTGTTTTTGGTCGTTGGTGTATGGATTAGATATAAAGGATATGTAATTTTGTTTTCATGTAAATAAGTCATGAATGATTACTCATATTTTTGTAATTTTATGAGATATTTCATGCTAGTTGCCAAATAATGGTTTCCACATGTGTTAGGTGACTCACATGGGCTGCTAAGAGCTGATAATTGGAGTGTATATACCAATAGTACATACATCTAAAAGCTGTGTATTGTACGAGTACGAATACGGGTGCATACGAGTAGAATTGTTGATGAAACTGAACGAGAATGTAATTGTAAGCATTTTTGTTAAGTAGAAGTATTTTGATAAGTGTCTTGAAGTCTTTCAAAAGTGTATGAATACATATTAAAACACTACATGTATATACATTTTAACTGAGTCGTTAAGTCATCGTTAGTCGTTACATGTAAGTGTTGTTTTGAAACCTTTAGGTTAACGATCTTGTTAAATGTTGTTAACCCATTGTTTATTAAATCAAATGAGATGTTAAATTATTATATTATCATGATATTATGATGTATGAATATCTCTTAATATGATATATACATTAAAATATCGTTACAACGATAATCGTTACATATAAGTCTCGTTTCGTAATTCTTGAGTTAGTAGTCTTGTTTTTACATATGTAGTTCATTGTTAACACACTTAATGATATATTTAAATATCATTTTATCATGTTAAATATAGTGTATCAATATATTAATATGATACATATGTATTTAGTAGACGTTATCATAACGATAATCGTTATATATATCATTTCGAGTTTCTTAACTTAGTAATCTCATTTATTATGTATATCACACATTGTTAATATACTTAGTGAGATACTTACTCATCATAATCTTATGTCAACCATATATATATATATATATATATATATATATATACCACAACATGTAGTTTTTACAATTTTGTAACGTTCGTGAATCACCGGTCAACTTGGGTGATCAATTGTCTATATGAAACTTATTTCATTTAATCAAGTCTTAACAAGTTTGATTGCTTAACACGTTGGAAACATTTAGTCATGTAAATATCAAACTCAATTAATATATATAAACATGGAAAAGTTCGGGTCACTACAGTACCTACCCGTTAAATAAATTTCGTCCCGAAATTTTAAGCTGTTGAAGGTGTTAACGAATCTTCTGGAAATAGATGTGGGAATTTCTTCTTCATCTGATCTTCACGCTCCCAGGTAAACTCGGGTCCTCTACGAGCATTCCATCGAACCTTAACAATCGGTATCTTGTTTTGCTTAAGTCTCTTAACCTCACGATCCATTATTTCGACGAGTTCTTCAATGAATTGAAGTTTTTCATTGATTTGGATTTAGTCCAACGGAATAGTGAGATCTTCTTTAGCAAAACATTTCTTCAAATTCGAGACATGGAAAGTGTTATGTACAGCTGCGAGTTGTTGAGGTAGCTCCAGTTGGTAAGCTACTGGTTCGACACGATCTATAATCTTGAATGGTCCAATGTACCTTGGATTTAGTTTCCCCCATTTACCAAATCGAACAACGCCTTTCCAAGGTGAAACCTTAAGCATGACCATTTCTCCAATTTCAAACTCTATATCTTTTCTTTACTGTCCGCGTAGCTCTTTTGTCGACTCTGGGCGGTTTTCAATCGTTGTTGAATTTGGATGATTTTCTCGGTAGTTTCTTGTATTATCTCCGGACCCGTAATCTGTCTATCCCCCACTTCATTCCAAAAAATCGGAGACCTGCACTTTCTACTATAAAGTGCCTCAAACGGTGCCATCTCAATACTAGAATGATAGCTGTTGTTGTAGGAAAATTCTGCTAACGGTAGATGTCGATCCCAACTGTTTCCGAAATCAATAACACATGCTCGTAGCATGTCTTCAAGCGTTTGTATCATCCTTTCGCTCTGCCCATCAGTTTGTGGATGATAGGCAGTACTCATGTCTAGACGAGTCCCCAATGCTTGTTGCAACATCTGCCAGAACCTTGAAACAAATCTACCATCCCTATCAGAGATAATAGAGACGGGTATTCCATGTCTGGAGACAACCTCCTTCAAATACAATCGCGCCAACTTCTCCATTTTGTCATCTTCTCTCATTGGCAGGAAGTGTGCTGACTTGGTGAGACGATCAACTATTACCCAAATAGTATCAAAACCACTTGCAGTTCTTGTCAATTTAGTGATGAAATCCATGGTAATGTTTTTCCATTTCTATTCCGGGATTTCGGGTTGTTGAAGTAGACCTGATGGTTTCTGATGCTCCGCTTTGACCTTAGAACACGTCAAACATTCCCCTACGTATTTAGCAACATCGGCTTTCATACCTGGCCACCAAAAATGTTTCTTGAGATCCTTGTACATCTTCCCCGTTCCAGGATGTATTGAGTATCTGGTTTTATGAGCTTCTCTAAGTACCATTTCTCTTATATCTCCAAATTTTGGTACCCAAATTCTTTCAGCCCTATACCGGGTTCCGTCTTCCCAAATATTAAGATGCTTCTCCGATCCTTTGGGTATTTCATCCTTTAAATTTCCCTCTTTTAAAACTCCTTGTTGCGCCTCCTTTATTTGAGTAGTAAGGTTAGTGTGAATCATTATATTCATAGATTTTACTTGAATGGGTTCTCTGTCCTTTCTGCTCAAGGCGTCGGCTACCACATTTTCCTTCCCCGGGTGGTAACGAATCTCAAAGTCGTAATCATTCAACAATTCAATCCACCTACGCTGCCTCATATTCAGTTGTTTCTGATTAAATATATGTTGGAGACTTTTGTGGTCGGTATATATAATACTTTTGACCCCATATAAATAATGCCTCCAAGTCTTTAATGCAAAAACAACAGCACCCAATTCCAAATCGTGAGTCATATAATTTTGCTCGTGAATCTTCAATTGTCTAGACGCATAAGCAATCACCTTCGTTCGTTGCATTAATACACAACCGAGACCTTGTTTAGATGCGTCACAATAAATCACAAAATCATCATTCCCTTCAGGCAATGACAATATGGGTGTCGTAGTTAGCTTTTTCTTCAATAACTGAAACGCCTTCTCTTGTTCATCCTTCCATTCAAATTTCTTCCCTTTATGCGTTAATGCAGTCAAGGGTTTTGCTATTTTGGAGAAATCTTGGATGAATCTTCTGTAGTAACCAGCCAATCCTAAAAATTGACGTATATGCTTCGGAGTTTTTGGGGTTTCCCACTTTTTAACGGTTTCGATCTTTGCCGGGTCCACCTGGATACCTTCTTTGTTCACTATGTGACCGAGGAATTGAACTTCTTCCAACCAAAATGTACACTTTGAAAATTTAGCGTACAGTTTTTCTTTCCTCAATACTTCTAGCACTTTTCTCAAATGTTCTTCGTGCTCTTGATCATTCTTTGAGTAAATAAGTATGTCATCGATGAAAACAATGACAAACTTGTCAAGATATGGCCCACACACTCGGTTCATAAGGTCCATGAACACAGCTGGTGCGTTAGTCAATCCAAACGGCATAACCATAAACTCGTAATGACCATAACGCATCCTAAAAGCAGTTTTTGGAATATCATCCTCCTTTACTCGCATTTGATGATATCCAAAACGTAATTCGATTTTCGAATAAATCGACGAGCCTTGTAGTTGATCAAACAAGTCGTCGATTCTCGGCAGTGGATAACGGTTCTTGATGGTAAGTTTGTTCAACTCTCTGTAGTCGATACACAACCTAAATGTACCATCCTTCTTCTTGACAAACAAAACAGGAGCTCCCCATGGTGATGTGCTTGGTCGAATGAAACCACATTCTAATAGTTCTTGCAGTTGGCTTTGCAGTTCTTTCATCTCACTGTGTGCGAGTCTATAAGGAGCACGAGCTATTGGTGCAGCTCCTGGTACAAGATCTATTTGAAATTCAACAGATCGGTGTGGAGGTAGACCCGGTAATTCTTTCAGAAATACATCGGGAAATTCTTTTGCGACAGGAACATCATTGATGATCTTTTCTTCAGTTTGCACTTTCTCGACGTGTGCCAGAACAGCATAGTATCCTTTTCTTATTAGTTTTTGTGCCTTCAAATTACTAATAAGATGTAGCTTCGCGTTGCCCTTTTCTCCGTACACCATTAAGGGTTTTCCTTCTTCTTGTACAATGCGAATTACATTTTTGTAACATACGATCTCTGCTTTCACCTCTTTCAGCTAGTCCATGCCAATTATTACATCAAAACTCCCTAACTCAACTGGTATCAAATCAATCTTAAATGTTTCGCTACCCAGTTTAATTTCTCGATTCCGACATATATTATCTGCTGAAATTAATTTACCGTTTGCTAATTCGAGTAAAAATTTACTATCCAACAGCATCAATGGACAACTTAATTTAGCACAAAAATCTCTACTCATATAGCTTCTATCCGCACCCGAATCAAATAAAACGTAAGCAGATTTATTGTCAATAAGAAACGTACCCGTAACAAGCTCCGGGTCTTCCTGTGCCTCTGCCGCATTAATATTGAAAACTCTTCCGCGGCCTTGTCCATTCGTGTTCTCCTGGTTCGGGCAATTTCTAATAATGTGGCCCGGTTTTCCACATTTATAACAAACTACATTGGCATAACTTGCTCCGACACTACTTGCTCCACCATTACTCGTTTCGACACCATTTGTTCCTTTCGTTATGTTAACCCCTGGTCAGTAGACCTCACACTTCGTCGCGCTATGACCATTTCTTTTATACTTGTTGCAAAATTTGGTGCAGAACCCCGAGTGATACTTTTCACACCTTTGGCATAACTGCTTCTGATTGTTGTTGTTGTTGCGGTTGTTATTGTTGTTGGAATGATTGTTGTAGTTGCTGTTGTTATTGTTGTTGTTGTTGTTGTTGGGCCGTTTGTTGTAGTTGCGATTGATGTTGCGATTGTTGGGATAGTTGTTGCGATTATTGTTGTAATTGTTGTTATTGTTGTATTGGTGATTCTTATCACCGTTTTTCTCCTACTTTCTTTTGACTTGCTTCACATTGGGCTCTTCAGCCGCCTGTTCTTTAATTCTTTCCTCAATCTGGTTCACTAGTTTGTGAGCCATTCTACATGCCTGTTGTATGGAGGCGGGCTCGTGTGAACTTATATCTTCTTGGATTCTTTCCGGTAATCCTTTCACAAATGCGTCGATCTTCTCTTCCTCATCTTCGAACGCTCTCGGACACAATAGGCACAATTCTGTGAATCGTCTTTCGTACGTGGTAATATCAAATCCTTGGGTTCGTAACCCTCTAAGTTCTGTCTTGAGCTTATTGACCTCGGTTCTGGGACGGTACTTCTCGTTCATCAAGTGCTTGAATGTTGACCACGGTAGTGCGTAAGCATCATCTTGTCCCACTTGCTCTAGATAGGTATTCCACCATGTTAACACAGTACCTGTGAAGGTATGCGTAGCGTACTTCACTTTGTCCTCTTCAGTACACTTACTTATGGCAAACACCGATTCGACCTTCCCGGTCCACCGTTTCAATCCGATCGGTCCTTCGGTTCCATCAAATTCCAAAGGTTTGCAGGCAGTGAATTCTTTGTAGGTGCATCCTACACGATTTCCTGTACTGCTAGATCCAAGGTTATTGTTGGTATGTAGCGCAGCCTGTACTGCGGCTATGTTCGAAGCTAGAAAAGTACGGAATTCCTCTTCACTCATATTCACGGTGTGTCGAGTAGTCGGTGTCATTTTCTTCAAAATATTCAAATGGAACAAGTTAATCATATATAATATTAAGAGTAGTTAATAGTATTTCGTAGCATAATATGAACTCATTTATAAAAGCTTTTTCTTCATATTAGCGTTTTATAGTTTTCATTCGGGTAGTACCTACCCGTTAAGTTCATACTTAGTAGCTATTATACAATTCAACTACTACAATTCTATATGAAAAACTGATTATAATAATATTTCGCGTTCAAACTTTTACACAATATTTTACAAACTTACAATACCGCTTATTTTACATATAGCATGAAATATAGCATACAATAACTTTGATACAAGATAGTTGTGAAGATAATTCTAGCTAGTACACAAGTCGTTCAGCAAAGGTAATAAAGACACGTAATTCATACGTCCAGAAACAAGTCATGCATTCTGGTTTTACTAGGACTACTTCCCATCCTTGGTCTTGTGGAACATAACCGTTATGGCCGTTGATAAGATAGCGTGTTGTAACGTCGTCAAAGGGACGAGGGTTACGTAATGTCCAACAGTCCCGTAACAATCTAAAAACCTCATTTCTTACCCCAATTACCGACTCCGTCACTTGTGGGAATGTTTTATTTAATAGTTGTAGCCCGATGTTCTTGTTCTCACTTTGGTGAGAAGCGAACATTACTAACCCGTAAGCATAACATGCTTCTTTATGTTGCATTTTAGCCGCTTTTTCTAAATCACGAAGTCCTATATTCAGATATATTGAGTCAAAATAATTTCTTAACCCGTTGCGTAAAATAGCATTTGGGTTCCCCGCAATATATGCGTCAAAGTAAACACATCGTAACTTATGGATTTCCCAATGTGATATCCCCCATCTTTCGAACGAAAGCCTTTTATAAACCAAGGCATTCTTGGAACGTTCTTCGAACGTCTTACAAACTGATCTCGCCTTAAATAGTTGTGCCGAGGAATTCTGACCGACTGTAGACAAGATTTCATCAATCATGTCTCCGGGTAGGTCTCTTAAAATATTGGGTTGTCTATCCATTTTGTGTTTTTAAACTGTAAAATAGACAAGAGTTAGATTCATAAAAAAAATACTTATTAATACAAGCAATTTTTACATATATCATAAAGCATAAGCACACTATATTACACATATTACACCACACGAATACAACTATCTTATTCCGACTCGCTCGTTTCTTCTTCTTTGCTTTTGGTTCGTTTTGCCAAGTTTCTAGGGATATATGATGTTACCCTAATACGAGCCGTCGTTTTCCACATTGGTTTAGAAAAACCTGGTGGTTTAGAGGTTCCCGGGTTATTGTCACAACTTAAGAAATACGGGTGTTGACGATACATATAAAGTTCATCGGGTTTGGAATCAAATTTCTCTATTTTTATGCCCTTTCCCTTATTGTTCTCTTTTGCCTTATTAAATTGTGTTGGGGTAATTTCTATAACATCATCGGAATCCTTGTCGGGATCCGATTCATCGGAGAATTGGTAATCCTCCCAATACTTTGCTTCCTTGGCGGAAACACCATTGACCATAATTAACTTTTTGACACAGGAGAAAATGTCAAAAAGTTTGTTTGGCATGATATTGTATGCCGTTATGGGGTGCCAAGTGAAATAGTCAGTGATAACGACAAGCAATTTGCAGAAAATCCATTTCGGAGTTGGTGTGAAGAGCTGGGCATAAAGCAAAACTTTACATCTGTTGCTCATCCTCAAGTGAACGGACAAGTGGAGGTTACCAACAAGGAAATCGTTACTGGCATTAAGGCACGGTTGGGGCTAAGTCAAACTGGATGGGTGGATGAGCTGCCAAATGTATTGTGGGCACACCGGACGACGCCAAAGCGGAGCACGGGGGAAACACCTTTTAGTCTGGTATATGGAACAGAGGCAGTGATACCGGCTGAAATATGTGTGCCAACACAACGCATTATGGCATTTGATGTTGAGGCTAATTCTGAGGCGTTAAGGGAGAATCTCAACTTGTTGAAGGAAAGAAGGTTGATGGCCGCCATCCGGCAAGCAGATCACAAGCATAAAATGGCAAAATATTATAACAAAAAAGTGCAGCATGTGCAGTTTGAAGTAGGTGATTTAGTACTACGTGATAATGAGGCAAGCAGGCAAATCAAATTTGGAAAGTTAGCCCCAAAATGGGAAGGACCTTATAAGGTCACGAAAGTAAATCAGAATGGATCATACATGCTTGCTGCGCCTTCCGGCGAGCAATATGAAAGAGCTTGGAATGCAATGAATTTAAAGAAATTTTATGCGTAGAACTATATGCATGGACAGCTTGATCAACTGTCAAATGCATGAGATATAGTCATAAATGTAAAAGTTTCTTTAAGAATATGAATAATAGCAATTATTCTTATGGCAATATTTTTCACAAATTTTATCCGGCTAAGGATTTTTTAGCCCAGGTGTCACATAGCTGTGTGTCATCCCTACCCGCAGAAAGAAAGAAAGCCTTTCGGTGGTAGAAGTACAATCATACTCAAAATGGTTGTATCGATAGTGAGACATGTAGAACTCACTAAAGCATCGAAGCGATGAAACGAATCTACAAAAAATGTCATGACACAACTTATATACACAAAATGCAGAGCACAACGGAAAACGGATCTTAGTGTCCAGCAAAATATTTAAAGGCGAAAGTAATTCATAACTTTTCCTCATGAGTTTCATGACGGAAGGCGTATGACGGAGAATATGATTTTGATATTCATAACTATAATGATTGCAAAGTACAAATCTCAATATCTTGAGCATTGTTCATTACAACAATCTTACTAAGTTACAGCATATATTTCTAATATACATAACAAAATGCAATATTAAGTATTATAAAGCAGATGTATAACAACATAGTGTTTCATTCATCCTGTGGAGTATAATTCAATACATCATCTATTGTTACATCTGGCCTTTTACAAAGATTTTCAAGATCAGAAAACCTAATATTTTCTATTGAGGCACCGGCTGCATCAGCTTCTAAATCGGCATTTTCATTAATCTTTGATGTGATTACCTCAGGCAGAGGATTTGGTGGTAGTTTTCTTTTCATAAAATTGAAAAACTTTAACCGTTTAACAGATTTGGCAAGGCGGACAAACTCACGGATTCTGTGAGATAGTGCCTGACAGTTAAAGATACGCTCTACAAGCGCAGGAATGCCAGTTATCATTCGTCTTTCGTTCTCCTCTTTGGCTTTAAGCTATTTTTTCAACATGTTATTTTGCTCAAGCATTTTTTCGTTCTCCTTTACTAGTTCATCAATTTTGCTCAGATGCCGCTTTTCTCTGAAAGATAGTTCTTTGACTTGCTCCTTATACTCCGCCCTCTGACTGTTGCAATTTTCATAGTGCCTCTTCATTGTCTCGTATTACCTCTTTATCTCTGTGGCTATTCGTTCAGTCTTGGCTACTTTCTCCTTTTCAGCAGATAGCTCCTTATTTGTAGTGGCTTCACTGTTTTGCAAATCAGATAGGCGTTGAAGGTCATTCAAACCAGAAGCAATGTTCAGAATGATAATTTGTGCCTTAACCTTCTTGACATCTGCATCAGATAAATTGCTAAAGAATTGGGCTAGTGAAGGACACACCATGGCATTCAAAAAAGTCACGAAATCTTCGTACGAGTGTGGTGGTCCTTTTAAAAGGGAGGAAAGCATGTTTGTGTCAAGATTGGGAAGTGTAATTTGTTGTTGAGAAGAACTAGGGCCAGCTCCTTGTTGAGCGGATGACGGAGGAATTTGACCAGTTCTTCTCCTCTTGGCGGAAGGCGGAAGAGTTGTTAATGTAGTGTCTTGATGTGCTGCACTAGCTGTTGGAGATAAAGGAAAATTGTTATTTATAAAAGAGTTCCAATATGCTTCACAACATTTCAAAGGTGGCATAAAGTATAAGGAAGGGTTTGGATTATAAAATCCACCAGTACTGGGTATGCAAGAAAACAAGTACAGGTTTTGGTATGGAATTTTGCATAATTCAGTGTTGTCATTTTCATTACCCGAGGTACGACTTTCTCTAGAGGCAACTCGATTCATACCTATGTCTTCTTCTTCTTCTTCTTCTTCTTCTTCTTCATCTTCTTCATCTTCATCCTCCCTCATTACATCTGTTTTGGGGGTATCATCAATAATTTTCTCGGTAGTAAAGGTAAGCTGCGAATAAACCGATGACCGCATGGCGGTAAGCGGAGTAATTTCTGCAAAAAATTAAAAACTCACAGTGATTAAATGGATAAATAAAGAACATTTTATTTAAGCATATGTAGCAAAAGTAAATACTTACTCTTTTTCCCAGCAAGAACACAGGCATAGCCTTGTGAGATATCCCAATCTTGGCTCATGGATGTCAGCGAAATCATGTGTTCCCCATATTTAATGTCATTGATTTCTTCAGCTTTAATCCTTTTAAACAAAAGGTTTTCTTTGGTGACGAGTTTGGGAAAGGTAACAGATACGGTATGCGAGTATTTGCGCCATACTCGAGTAGCTGAGTATTGTTTATCAATTGCATCTTCATTAATAAAGATAAATGAAGCATACCAGTTGTCGCCTGGATGATCAAGTGCAGGTTTCAGAAACCCATGAACTTTATTGAAAGTGAACCAACCATTTTCATGGCGTGCTATACGAACCAAATGGCAAAATATCCGAATTGATGGTTCAATGCTCCTTGCGTGACAATACATTTCAAAAATCAAGATCTTTCGAATTGATGCTGGTTCGAATTGACCAACAGCAACACCGTAAAATTTGCAAACTTCTAAGAAGAAGGGTGTAAATGGCAGACGTAAGCAAAATTTGAAGATTGAAAGGCCATAAATAGCAACCTTGCCACGGGGCGGTGAGTAGGCTCTGGCATTAATTGCAGGAATCACTAGTTCAACACCAGCTAATCTAGGAAAATGTTGCAGTAGCTCGCTTAAATATCTCTCATTTACTTTGCTAGGAATAGCTGCAACATCCTTTACGGCTGCCATTAATGTTCTAATGAAACAGGAGGTAACGAAGGTATTGATGGAAGAAGATGAATACTGTAGAAGAAAGTTGTAAAAGTAAATGATCGGTTAGGGTTTATGGTGGTTAAAAAGCAAAAAGATATAATAGCTGTAATCAGTGGTGATTTTGGGGGTTTTGTTTTCAGCCACACACGTGTAAGGACAAGATAAAAAGGTGAGTACATCGAAAAGTCTTTTTACAGCTAGAGGCGCGTGCGATATAAGCAATCATCATAATGTCAGTAAAAATCGCCTATCATTTAATGCCTGTGATGTGCTTCCCAATGCAAAAAGAAAACGTGAAGACTTGGTTGGCATGCGTTATTCTAAGTTTAACAACTTAATCAATTTTCAAATGCTTAAGTCATTAAACTGGAGGGACTTAATGGTGTATCCTATCGTATACACGCATAAAAGGCATAATGGTTGCATAAAAGTAGCATCAGGAAGGCTGGAAACAACAGTTTTGTGGACCGCCCACCGTTCTCCGCTGTACAGGCTGCTCCGTCATGCGTAAGCCCTGAAGGCCGCCTAGCGCGTAAGCCCTGGCCGGAGAACGCCACCTTCAGCGTAAGTTTCGGATCACAAATAACAGAACGGATCATCATTTGACACGTGTCCCCGAGCAATCTGGTGGATCTGACACTATAAATAGACCCCTTGGGTCGTCATTTTACATAGTTCAGATATTCTGACAACTTTGAGAGCTGAGACTTCACTTCTCTTTCTTTCTCTACTTTCTCTCACTAGAAGTCATCCGGCTAGCACTTTTACACTCTAAGGACGACAGATTGATTAAGCCACCCCACAAGTTTCTACACTTGTGATCCGGGTCTGCAGGGATTATTTCTCGAGGGTAAAAATCAATCGGCAACACTCCGCCCTCCTAAAGCTAGATTACTTCTAGTATCTTGTTGGCACACTAAACCTTACCTCATAAGGAAATAGATGTTAACAGACCCGTTCCTTCAGTTTTTTTATAAGACTCAATAGGTTGGAGAGAAACACATTTGGATCGTTTTTTAAGTTTTAATTTACATTTTTAGGCTTAATTTTTCTCAAGACCCAATTGACCTGAAAGCTTGACCCATTTGACCTGAATTTGAGTGTATGGGTCACAATTGCCAGGTCTATCAATTATTTACCTTCTAAGATATATTATTTCCCCATACATGTTATTGACAATTTCCATGGTCGATTTATTCGGTCAAAGTTGTCAACAATCCACTTTAGTCGGTCAAAGTCGAACTTATTAGTGGAAAGTCAGATATATTTGTTCAACATCGGTCAAAGTAGGTCATATATAAAAAGTCAAAGTTGGTCAACATCTAACTAGTCTCGGACTTGGCCAATTAGTCCCTACAAGGTCCCGACCGACTAGTCCCAAGTAATGACTTTTACAACCATGGTTATTCCTGTAGTAATTTAATTGAAGTCTTATCTGATAGTTGACTGATTTGACCGAGGAGGACAAGGAAGTTCTGCTTTTACTCATTGAAGCTGCAAAAATAATAGACAATGTATATCACCAGCAGGTTTGTTTTAGTAAACATCTACAACATATTCATTGTTGTATGTGACACTTTAAAGTTAAGGTGAAGGTCACCTTGTATTTTGTATCAGGTATGGTACAGCAATCCGACTTTAAGGGAATGGCTAAACGAGCTTGTTCATATATCTGAGCTGGACATGTTAAAACAAAAGTATTACTTGTTAAATAAGAGTCCATGGTTAGATCCTGATCCTAAAAGTACTATGTAGAATGTTTCATATATAATTCTATATATATAGGATTTGCTCGTATTATAATATAATTAACGTTTTTTGACAGGTCATCTATTGATCAAAATGAAGCGTATTTGACAACTCGAGACTTTCCAGTGAAGTTGGTTCCGGAAGCAACAAAAGCAGTCAGTTATTGGAAAGGCGTTGAATACAAAGCTGCATTTCCTATACAGAGACCACCTGGTGCAAACTTTTATCCTCCTGACATGGATAAAACGGTATACGGATTTGTTTATAATATATGGATTTGTATGTTATATGCATTTGTGGCATAGGTTTCTATGTTCTTAAAGATATACGTTATTATTTTTGATAAATTTACTTAAAATTCGGTCGAGTTGGGCTATCCTTAATCTCATTTAGGTCAATCTGGTTAAATGAATTCTTTTAGCAAATAAGGAATGTTCCAGATGGGCGGAGCGGGCCTAATGGGTTGAAAGTCACTTAGAGTATTCATATGTCATACAACCTCTAAAATAGCTTTTCTATCAGCTGGTTGAATGTTTTTGTAGTCATAACTATATTAATATTTATTTTTGCATTAAATCTACCCAAGATAGTATAGTGGTTCGGAGTCTGATATCCTTACAAAAGATCTCGGTTTCAAAGCTCACTAGCAGCATACATTGAGGTGGCTAGCGAAATGGGTCAGAAAAGGTCACCAGATAACCCGGTTAGGACCTTCCCCGGGTAGTCTGAATAGGAAAACCATATCCGTTCCATTGCATTAAATATGACTTGAACCCAGTTTGGCTTACCCAACTTGCTCCATCTACTTAAGACTAACAATCTTCTTTGACTCTTTGTTATGCCAGGAGTTTGAGTTATGGTTAAACGGACTTTCAGAAAAAGACAAGAAAGACGCAACGGGATTTTTCAATGTTATTAGAAGGCATAATGATAATGATCCTCATTCAAGTAATACCAAAGATCTCTATATCGTACCATACTCCAAAGAATATTCCGCTTTGCTTTCAAAAGCGTCTGAATTATTGCATAAAGCAGGCGATCTGACAAGTTCACATAGGTACAACTTATTCCGGATCATTCAGCTTCTAACATATTGGCATTTTATGGTTTGAATTCTATTGAATATATTCATGATTTTGTAGTTTGAAGAGACTGTTACATACCAAGGCTGATGCTTTCCTCTCAAATGATTATTACGACTCTGATATAGCCTGGCTGGAATTGGTTAGTGCCCATTTCACTTCAATTATATATCAGTTATCACTATTTTTGAGCTAGTAATGAACTCACTCGACTTAACGTTAAACAATTGTTTGTGTAATGAGAAGACAATCAAACGTTAGCCTGACACCGGTTTATTTTTAAGTCAAACTAAGTATGCTCATGACATACTTACTCGAGCAAAATTGCTTGATTCTAAGCCGGCTGCAACCCCGTTAGCTACTGCAGAAGTTTTCACCACCCAAGGTATTGCGTTCTCTGATCACACCTTATATCGATCACTTGTGGGAGCTCTTCAATATCTCACTATCACGCGTCCTGACATTTCCTACGCTGTTAATCAAGTGAGTCAGTTTCTTCATGCTCCAACGGTTGATCATTTTCAAGCTGTTAAACGTATTATTCGTTATGTCAAAGGCACTTTACCGTACGGTCTCACGTTGAGTCATGCTCGACAACCAACTATTCTTGGGTATTCTGATGCTGATTGGGCACGTTGTATAGAAACACGTCGCTCGACGTATGGTTATTCTATATTTCTAGGAGGAAATCTCGTCTCTTGGAGTGCCAAGAAGCAACCTACCGTATCTCGCTCTAGTTGTGAATCTGAATATCGCGCACTTGCTAATACTGCAGCAGAAATTGTTTGGATTACTCATCTTCTTCGTGAGCTTTATGTCTTACCTCCGGATCGTCCAACAATTTTGTGTGATAATAAAAGTGCGTTGTTCTTAAGCCAAAATCCAGTTTCTCATAAGCGATCTAAGCATATTGATATTGATTATCATTTTGTTCGTGAGTTAATTGCTTCTGGTCAACTTTACACCAAGTTTGTGCCTACTACACACCAACTTGCAGACATCTTCACAAAGAGTCTCCCAAAACTGTTGTTTGAGAGTTTCCGCGCCAAGCTTCATGTCGGGCCACCGCCAGTTCGCTTGAGAGAGGGTAATGTAGGGAATCGTGGCCAAACAGAATTAACAATTAATTTGGATAACTCGTGTATACGTAATACACAAAAAAAAGCCGTAGCTATTTTCTTATTCCACGTTAAAAATAATAACTCAAAAACTAAATACAATTATTGTAATGCTCGTGATATATAGTTACAAACAGAAAGATAGCAAACAGAATAGATAAGGACAAATATTTAAATTCAACTAATAGATAAGACTTTTATTATCTAATAGATAGATATGGACGACCCCTTCCAATTACTTTTGTTCCCACACCAACTCTTTTGACCAGCTCCAGATTATATAATAGGCCCATTGCACTCCCTTGGCCCAACAACATATAACCAAAGCCCACACAATCCAAACAGTCAGCTACATCAACTGGGCCAGGCCCAAGCGACCCATCCTTATCTGCATCAGGGGGGGGGGGGGGGGGGGGGGGGGGGGGGGGGGGGGGGGGGGTTTGATTAAGGATAAATTTAGAATGAATATTATTCCTAAAGATAATGGGATTACTTAGTCCCAAAGTATAGGAAATCTTCTTGTATTTTCCTTTTACATTCCTTGTATTTGTATATAAATATGATCAATATACAACCCACTAAAGGGGTGTGGAGATTTAATCTTATAAAACGTGTGTCGTATTTTGTTTTTGTTAAAAAACTATAATAGCATTTACCTTTAATCTTCCTAAGGATTCTAAGCTGGATGTTACTATTGGACCATACGAGACTTATGATGATGCTCTGTTTGGATACAAGGTATTATGATATCTTCTTATTTAGTGTATGTACTATAGGTCTGCTATACGATTAGTAGATTCAGTTTTGTCTCTTTTTCGCATTTAACAGTTTTGTTTCAAATCTTATACTAGTAAGTACTTATAGGCATCAGAAAATGGTGTTTATTTTTGGTGCATTATTCATTAAATTTATGTATTTTTTTTTTCTTTTTTTTTTTTATGTTATGTACATCCAGGGGCGAAGCCAGGATTTATACTTGAGGGTGGCTTGACTAATTAATGTGGTTCGGATCTCCCGCCAGAAAGCGCGTGTTGCGTATATAATGAACAAGATTTATACAGCAATTAATGTTTTTTTCCTAACAGACAATTACTTGGAATCACTTACGGTAAGTGATTCCAAGTAATTGTCTGTTAGGAAAAAAAACATAAATTGCTGTAATGGTAAAAAAAAATGTTGTAATGGAAAGACATCATAATCTGTGTGTCAACTAAATATTACATGTCAAAAACAAGGGGATGATTCTAACACACCCTTTTTTGATCCTCACACACCTATTTTAACCTTTTACTCTTCTAATAATACTTCATTTCTTTAAATTGGTGTGAGGATAAAAAAGTGTGTGTGAGAATCATCCCCAAAAACAAACATATATATTTTCTTAATTAAATTTTAAAATATGTTCCACTTTTAAAAGAACTTATTTATAGTTTTGTTTACCAACAATCATTCAAAATAGCCAATATGTTAAAGTTGTACAGTTTTATACTAAAAAAAAAAAAAATTGAACTATCACCATAAATTAATTACAGTATTATTTTCCACTTAAACCTTTTTGTTTGATAGAAATTGAAGAGTACCATTATTTTTTACTTGTTATAATTCAGTAGGCTTATAACTACCTTTAGTGGTTTGATTCTTGATTTAGAATACTAATAATGAAGTGTAAGAACAAAGATGATAATGGAGAGAAAGAAAGAAACACTTTGTAAGTGTGAGAAAATGGTGCAAGTTTAATGCTTGCATTCATGAGTATTTATAGCCTAAAATCTCAATATAAAAATACATACTTTGTGTACCAAAATTGACTATATGTATACACCAAAATTGACTATCCATATCTATATTATTATTATTATTATAACACTCCCCCTTGGATAGCAATTTTATTTTGTTGAAGATCAACTATAAATTACTGCCTCGTTAAAAACCTTGCTAAAGAAAACCCAGTGGGAAAAAACTTTAGCTAAGGGAAAAAGAGTGCAGCATGGAGTTGACTCCCCCTCAAGTAGACATCGCTTCAGCTGTTACATCTTTTGAACATGTCTCATGCCAATGTTATGAACGTGTGTTCTGAAAATAGCAGTTGGAAGTGCTTTCGTGAAAAGATCAGCAGAGTTTTTGCTGGATTGAACATATCTCATTTCAATCTCGTTGTCCTTAATGAGATTTTGAGTGTATGAGAAGAATCTAGGAGGTATGTGTTTGGTTCGGTCACTTTTGATATACCCTTCTTTCATCTGTGCTATGCAAGCTGCATTATCTTCATAGATAATTGTTGGACTTTTATCGCGTTCTAGTCCACAAGAATCAGTAATGATTTGTGTCATTGATCTCAACCAAAAACATTCCCGAGTAGCTTCATGTAATGCAATCACTTCGGCATGATTTGACGATGTAGCAACAAGTGTTTGTTTTTGAGAACGCCATGATATTGCAGTACCTCCATTTAGGAATACATATCCAGTTTGAGATTTAGCTTTATGTGGATCAGATAAATAACCTGCATCTGCATAACCAACCAAATCTTGTTTTGATTCGTTAGAATAAAATAATCCTAAATCAGTAGTTCCTCGAAGGTATCGAAATATGTGTTTGATCCCATTCCAGTGTCTTTTGGTAGGAGCAGAGCTGAACCTTGCCAACAAATTAACTGCAAAAGAAATGTCAGGTCTTGTACAATTTGTAAGATACATAAGAGCTCCAATTGCACTAAGATATGGTACTTCTGGTCCAAGAATGTCTTCTTGATCTTCACATGGACGAAATGGATCAGCTTCAACATTGAGTGATCTAACAACCATAGGAGTATTTAATGGTTTTGCCTTGTCCATATTGAAACGTTTCAAAATCTTTTCAGTATATGTTGTTTGATGTACAAGTAAACCATTAGGCATATGCTCAATTTGTAAACCAAGGCAATACTTGGTTTTTCCGAGATCTTTCATTTCAAATTCTTTCTTTAGAAGTTGAATGGCTTCATGGATCTCTTTATTTGTACCTATGATGTTAAGATCATCAACATAAACAGCTATGATCACATATCCGGATGTTGTTTTCTTAATGAAAACACAAGGGCAAGTAAGGTTATTTGTATACCCTTTGCTTATCAAGTAATCACTTAATCGGTTATACCACATACGTCCCGATTGTTTTAACCCATATAAAGATCTTTGTAATTTAATCGAATACATTTCTTTGGGTTTTGCATTTGATGCTTCTGGTACCTTAAATCCTTCAGGTATCTTCATATATATATCACTATCAAGTGATCCATATAGGTAAGCAGTCACAACATCCATGAGATGCATTTCTAAATTTTTAGAAACTGCCAGACTGATTAAGTACCTAAAAGTAATTGCATCCATAACAGGGGAATAAGTTTCTTCATAATCAATTCCCGGTCTTTGAGAAAAACCTTGAGCTACAAGTATAGCTTTATACCTTGTAACTTCATTTTTCTCATTTCTTTTTCGGACAAAAATCCATCTGTATCCTACAGGTTTCACATCTTTAGGAGTGAGAATGATGGATCCGAAAACTTTTCTTTTATTGAGTGATTCTAATTCAGCTCGTATTGCTTCTTTCCATTGAGCCCAATCATGTCTATTTTGACATTCAACCATAGATGTTGGTTCTGGATCATCATCATTATTCATGATGTCATATGCAACATTAAATGAAAATTTCTCATCAAGATTTTTCATTTCATTTCGGTTCCATAATATTTTTGAATATGCATAATTGATTGCAATTTCTGTATTGACATCATCAATCTCCTCTGCAGTAGGAGTACTGATTTGTGGTTCTTCTTGAACACTTTCTTTTACTTCATTATCAGCTGATTTTCTTTTTCGAGGATTTTTATCCTTTGAACCGATTGGTCTTCCACGTTTCTGACGTGGCAAAGATTCATGAGTGACGTTATTGCCAGCTTTTGGAATTTCAATTCGAGCTGGAGTATTTACTGCTGGTATATATGATTTTGTCACCGTTTTTGTATCTGTAAATGCATCAGGCAATTGATTTGCAAGTTCTTGTATATGCATTATCTTTTGAACTTCTGTCTCGCATTCTTTTGTGCGAGGATCAAGATACTTTAATTGAGGTTCACACCATGAAACATCATTTTCTTTATTTTTCATTTCTCCCCCTAATCTAGGGAACAATGTTTCATTAAAATGACAATCAGCAAAACGTGCTGTAAAAACGTCACCTGTCATAGGTTCAATATACCTTAATATTGAAGATGTTTCATATCCAACATATATTCCCAACCTCCTTTGAGGACCCATTTTTGTACGTTGTGGTGTCGCAATTGGAACATACACTGCACAACCAAATGTTCTAAGATGGGAAATATTTGGCTCTTGACCAAAAGCAAGTTGTAGGGGGGAATATTTATGACTTGCACTTGGTCTGATGCGAATCAATGCAGCAGCATGTAAAATTGCATGACCCCATATAGATACAGGGAGTTTTGTTCTCATTATCAATGGTCTAGCGATTAACTGTAAACGTTTAATCAATGACTAGGCTAAACCATTTTGTGTATGCACATGAGCAACAGAATGTTCAACAACAATTCCTATAGACATGCAATAGTCATTAAATGCTTGAGATGTAAATTCACCAGCATTATCAAGTCTCACCCTTTTAATGGTGTAATCAGGAAAATGAGCTCTCAATTTAATAATTTGGGCAAGAAATTTTGCAAATGCCACATTACGGCTTGATAACAGACAAACATGAGACCATCTGCTAGATGCGTCTATTAGAACCATGAAATATCTAAATGGTCCACATGGTGGATGAATTGGTCCACATATATCACCTTGAATTCTTTCAAGAAACATTGGTGATTCTTTCTCAACCTTAAGTGGTGAGGGTCTAGTTATCAATTTTCCAAGAGAGCAAGATGTACATGGAACCATTGTATCATGATGGATTTTTCTATCCTTTAGTGGATGTCCATGAGTACATTCAATAATCCTTTTCATCATTGTTGATCCTGGATGGCCTAATCTGTTATGCCATAAACTGAATACACCAGGATCAATATATTTTTCGTTAACTACCATATGTATTTCTGGTACATTTATATGTGTATAATGTAATCCAGAACTAAGTCTTGGCAGTTTTTCAACCACATGACTCTTGTCAGTGATACTTAAATATTTCTCATTTTCTGTTGTCACTGACTGATAATCATACCCGTTAAGGTATATGTCGGAGAAACTCAATAAATTTCTGCTTGACTTGGGAGAAAATAAGGCATCATTTATTAAAAATTTTGTACCATTTGGTAGTATGAAATTTGCCTTTCCTATCCCTTTTATCAAGTTAGCAGGTCCTGATATTGTATGTATAGTTCCTTCCGTTGGTTTTAGATCAATAAAATATTTCTCGGATTTAAGTATAGTGTGTGTAGTTCCACTGTCTGCTATACAGAGATCTCCACCACTTGATTGATGTTGTATTCCAGCAAAATTCATATTGAACTTCATATATAAGAAATAAATAGTGAGTACATTAATATTACACAATATTTTAAACGCAAATAGATAGTACTGAAACATTTAGCAAACATAATGACAAAGACAGACGATATTAAATCGTTTATTTTTCAAAAGACACACAACTTAAACATTCAAGAAATCTTCATATAAATCAGATGGTTTCTCAGTGACTGTTGGATCAATATTATCCACAAAATTTACTTCCTTTTCTTTACCTTTCAGCGAATCCTGATACATCTTAACAAGATGTTTAGATGTTCGGCAAGTATTAGCCCAGTGGCCCATTCTACCACATCTGTAGCAAGATTCTTCAGAATTTTTAGAAGAATTTTCTTCAACATCTTGTTTAATGGGCTTGTTTTGTGGTTGATATTTATATTTTCGTGGATTACTATTTCTTTGACCACCACGGCTACGACCACGACCACGTCCACGCCCATTACCATTACCATAAGGATGGTTTCTACCATAGTTATGGCTTTTGGCATGATGATGGTGATGGTTATTATAACCACGACCTTGCCCGCGTCCTTGTCCCTGTTTATAATTATTTGCAGTATTTGCTTCAGGGATTGCAAGTGTACCAGTAGGACGGGATTGCTGATTTTTCATTAATAGCTCATCATTTTGCTCTGCAACTAAGAGATATGAATTAAGTTCAGGATATGTTTTGAACTTTAGCATTCTCAAATTTCTTTGCACTGTGATGTTTGCAGCATTCATTGTGGAGAAAGTTTTCTCCATCATGTCTGCATCACTAATTTCATGTCCACAGAATTTAAGTTGTGAACATGTATTATACAGAGCTGAGCTGTATTCATTTACTTTCTTAAAGTCTTGGAACCTTAATGTTCTCCATTGTTCCATTGCAGCTGGAAGTAAAATTTCTCTTTGATTATTGAATCTGCTTTTGAGACCTTCCCATAAAACATGGGGATCTTCTACAGTCACATAATTATTTTGTAAGCATTCATCAATATGTTGATGAATAAAGCAACATGCCGTAGCTTGTTCTTTTTCAGAACAAGTGTTGTTTTCATTTATGGTTTCAAGAATGCCCATTGATTTAAGATGCATTTTTACTTTTATAACCCATGGCATGTAGTTGTTTCCAGTTGATTCTAAAGGAGTAAATTTAAGCTTTTCCAGATTCGACATTTTCTATTATCAAAAATTAAAATAAACATCATGATAAATTAGAGTCAATTTATATTCATAAGTATATAAACATTAAACATAAATTTAATATAACATAAATGATAAGTAGGTGACAGTGTCGACCATGTGTAAGCAATCATAAATAAATGTTATATAACAAAAATATAAATATTAGTAAACATAAATGAAAATTTGGCGACAGTGTCGACCATATATTTTTTCAGGTGGTATAACCGACCTATATCATTCTGGTGGTATAACCGACCATATATCATTTTGGTGGTATAACCGACCATATATCATTTTGGTGGTATAACCGACCATATATCATTTTGGTGGCAGAGCCAACCATATTTAGTATTAAGATTATCGTGCTGATAACGTGTTATAATTCAGTAGGCTTATAACTACCTTTAGTGGTTTGATTCTTGATTTAGAATACTAATAATGAAGTGTAAGAACAAAGATGATAATGGAGAGAAAGAAAGAAACACTTTGTAAGTGTGAGAAAATGGTGCAAGTTTAATGCTTGCATTCATGAGTATTTATAGCCTAAAATCTCAATATAAAAATACATACTTTGTGTACCAAAATTGACTATATGTATACACCAAAATTGACTATCCATATCTATATTATTATTATTATTATAACATTACTAACAATTAAAAAAAAAATGGAGTAGTTGTCTCTTTTTAATTAAACTTATCATCACATACGATGTATTTAATATTTAAAGTTAAATGACACATTTTTAGTTTTTAGGGGTTATAATGGAATGTAAAGTATTAAGTAAGGGTTCTAATTGCAAAATGACAAAAGTCTTCATCTTCCCCAAAACATGTCAAAACCCACCTGCCCTTTCTTACTTTTATCACCTACAATCAAAATCAAAATAGTCTATTAAAATATAGCAGTAAGATACAAGTACCCGCCTAAAGTTAAGGGTGGCAAAGCACCCCTAAACCACCCTACTAGCTCCGCCAGTACATCATATTTTATCTCTTTGTGCATTTAGGCGACATTTGAGGCATTTATCGGAGTTCGAGATGATAAATCAACTGCTCAAGTTAAACTCTTTGGGGATCACTTGAAGGTAGAATATAAAAGATTCTTTCATCATCAAGTTTACCAATTTTCAACTTAATTATTGATGCTTTTGTCTACTTAATAAATTTTGCACTTGATTAATATATGTTTATATAGCATATGGAACAAAATCTTCCAATAGACGGCATATACAAATCAGAAGATGTGATATCTGCACCTATTCGAGTCATTCAGCTTGTTTATAATGCAGGGGTAAGCCCTGTTTTTATATCTATGACTTTGAGAAAGCATTTGATACCGAGTATTTTTTGTTATATAATATTAAAATGTTAATGAAGGATGTGAAAGGAACTCAACCTGCTGCCTTTAATCTTCCGAATGACGAGCGTATTGTAAAAGAACGTGGTTCGTCAATGGTCATGCTGAAGAATATTTCCGATGCCAAGTATATTCATTAATATATGAACATATTTTTGAATACTAAAGCTAATACCATATTAAATTTTAAGCAGTAACAACAAAACAATACTTGAATTTATTTATCCCTAAACAGATTCGAGCTAATTCTTAAGCCTATAGCCGAGTTGTGTATTATTAAAGAGCAGCAAGAGCTAGTTGACTCCGAATCGTTTTTTACGTTCATTATTTGTCACGAGTGCTGTCACGGAATTGGACCACATACAATAACACTACCAAGTGGTCAAAAGTCTACTGTCAGATTGGTCAGTTTATCGACCTTGCTACACATTGAAGCTTTGTTTAGTTTCTTTTTTGACATTAACGAGTTACATCATTTAAGATAACATAGCTCAACAGTTTCTTTATTTATATGATGAAACAGGAACTAAAAGAACTACACTCGGCTCTTGAAGAAGCTAAAGCTGATATTGTTGGCCTTTGGGCTCTTAATTTCCTTATTACAAAGGTTATCCTAATATCTTAAGGACTAACAAAGCTCTTAACGATAACTATTAGAGCTTTCGTTAAGCTATATAAAACGTTACATAACCACCAAATATATAACTGCTAAAAACAATTGTTTTATGCTCCTTAATGAAAACTCCTTAATAAATAAAGACTGTCATTAAAAAAATCCATATCTTAATCCAAAACTTTCATCAGAATCCTAACTTATAACTTAAATGTAATATAGTGATTGACTATGTTATACTATCCTAACTTATGACTTAAATGTAATATAGTGATTGACAATGTTATACTATACATTTAGTTTGACTTTTTTCATTGGGGTTGACCAGGGTTTACTTCCAGAGATCCTGATGAAGCAGGTTTATGTTTCTTTCCTTGCTAGTTGCTTTCGCTCAGTACGTTTTGGGTTAACAAAAGCTATTGCGTAAGTCGTCTACTTACCAGTTTTTTTTTTTGGTAACTTTATTATATTCATGTAACTGTTTGAAAATTATACTAGTAATCAATTATCATTCATGTTTGTCAGCAAAGGACAAGCACTACAGTTTAATTGGTTATTGGAGAAAGGGGCCTTTGTTTTGAATGCTGACCAAACATTCTCTGTTGATTTTGATAAGGTATGCATCCCTAAAGTCTCAGATAAATATAAAAGGCTTTTCTTTTTACCCATTTCTTGAATAAGATAAGATAACAAATGAAATAGCCAATGAAAATATCTTTATTTATTTGAATCGTTACGTTTGTTATACAGATTACTGGTGCAGTTGAGACCTTAAGTAGGGAAATACTTACAATACAAGCGAAAGGCGATAAAGATTCAGCAGGAAAGCTTCTTGCAAAGTATGGTGTAATGTCACAATCTTTGAGCATTGTTGTTGAAAAATTGGCAAAGGTTCAGGTAAATTTTAACCATATTTCACAGTTTTAGCTTTCCGATTTTGCAACTTATGTTTACAACAACAAAAAATATTACTATCCTCTAAGGGTGAGTGTCGTAGATCTTAATGGTAGTTATTACATCATAACAACTTTTTCTATATGTTTAAATGATCTGATTTATAATATATTAATATTAATTTACAGGTTCCAGTTGATCTAGCACCTGATTTTCCAATTGTTACCACCTTACTGCAAGGAAAGTAAACTGCTTTTGTGGCCTGTCGACTTATTTAAATGATTTAGAAGTAACTGATGGCTCCCAGTTACATATCAAGTGTATGTGTGTGCCAAATACATAACACTTATGTAGCTCAAGTGCCTCTTAATAAATTGATGTGACTTGAAACAAATGCATTTAATGCGAGTTTAATTTAGTTAACATTATTAAATGTTCTCTTAAAATTTTGTTTATGTAATTTGTTGTGTGATTATGGAAAACTTCATCCCATCACAGCTACGGGAGATGGAGATATCCATATCACATACACTTTCTTTGAGGGTCTTGAACTTTATAGATCCTTCCTCTCTACCTTACCTCCGTTCTCGGTTGACTTGGTGAATGAGGAAATGGTAGAGCTAGGTATTTTTAATGGAGGAATTGCTAAATATGACAGACTTGCAAGCCAGACAGTATAGTATAGTATCTTCGAGATAGACTTTTATCTATTTATTTTATACTGTTGTAGTAAGTATTGGATTAAATAGTTATGGTATGAAAAAGGGTTAAAGCTATAAATAGGCATGTACTTACATTTTTGTTCTAATGTAGGTTATATATTCCGAAAAATACCAATGTCGGCTATATACTTTCAAAAAGTGTACTCATCTCAACAAAAATGACTTGCTACCGGCTAAACTGGTAAAAATGATTATGTGGATTTTTTTTCTTTTAAATATGACATGAAAAAAAAAACCTGCAACTTGTTCTTCCATAAATAGGCTATATACTTTCATTTTTGTTCCAATGTAGGCTATATACTCCAAAAAAATACCAATGTAGGCTATATACTTTAAAAAAGTGTACTTATGACAACAATGAAAACCGCTCACGTTCTTCATCAAATTGTGAAATCGTTGTGGATTTTGAATTTTAATACTTCACAAAAGCTGTTAGTCGAGGCTATTGGAATCATTTTCAAGTAATTTGAAGCTCCGATTAGATGATGATGTTGATACTGTTGGTCCGGGTTACGGATCAAAACAACCATTAACGAGCAAGATCAAAGACGCAAGAGATAAAAACACGATGAATCAAAGTAAATCATTATATTCAATAAACGTTATACTTACAATTGATTAAACAGAGAAACATCAGTGGCCAGGGGAGATCGAGCATGATCTCCCCTATGCACAGGATCGCCGAATGCGGCTCTCCCAAATAGGGTTTAGACTGATCTCTTCACCCTAAAGACACACATAAACTGATATATATAGACGACCTAGACTTAGGTTGCCCTAATGGGCCTATCGACATGAATAGCCCAACAGTTATATATGCTCCTATAACTGATCAGTTTTACGTGTGTATATAAACTAGGTGTACAATGTATGAATATACGTTATTCGCCCAGTGACGGCCATACAAAATATGCATCAACAAATTTCCCCTTGGAGGTTGCTGGCGAATGATTGTAAACACCTCTTGCAATCTTCAGTCAATTTCTGCTATAGTACCATTGTGAATCACAAGCTCCATCAAAAGTCTTCCAGAATACGTGAAAACCCAAACTTCGAACATCAATTGAAACAACCCAACCCGTATTAAAACCGGCCCATAAAAATTTTTCCTTTTAATACGCGTTAAATAATACTTTAGGTCCCATTACACAAATTTCCAAAACATATTTGTTACCAAAGTAAGTTCAACGAACTTAAAACATACATTAATAATTTAAACTCCTTAATACAATGGTTCATTAATTAAATCGTAAACCGGTTATAATCATTATGACCTGACTAGTTATGTTTACACAAAACCGAGCATGGTGATTTGGGACTACGCTACCCAAATCCTAATCGAATACAAAAGCAAGATCTTCTAAAGCAACCTAGCCAAGATCTCTAATCCCCAAGCTCGCCCGAGCCGCCAAGCATGCGAACCTATAAAAATATCAACAACGAGAGGGTAAGCTAACGCTTAGTGAGTGAAAATATACTACATACATATATATGCATAAAATGGACACGCCACAATAAATAACAAATACCGCATACCGGAGCATCCAAGCATAAAGGCAAGCTAATCTAAGCATACCGTACGATCACTAAGCAACAAGCTAAATATGCATCAACAAACATAAGTTCACCAACGACGATGTGAACAATACCAATAAGCTACAACCAGAAGGTTAGCTACATCACGACAATACAACATTATACGTATACAATATTTAACATGCTAAACAATCACAAACAGAATATGGTTAACCATAACGCTATGGTGCTACCGGCTCGTGGTTCACACCATACGTATTTGAGTCATACTCTTTTATAGTGCTACCGGCTCGTGGTTCACACTTCGACGCTACCGGCTCGTGGTTCACGCCTCGTTTTATAGTGCTACCGGCTCGTGGTTCACACTCGATGCTACCGGCTCGTGGTTCACATCTATTTTTATAGTGCTACCGGCTCGTGGTTCACACTTGATGCTACCGGCTCGTGGTTCACATCTTATCGCACACATGTTATGGCACTACCGGCTCGATGGTTCATACCATAACACCCACAAATAAATACGCCATATACACGTACGTATAAATACTCCACTCACAATATTAACCCTTCGCCATTGGGGTTATATAATCCAAATCACAACCACGTGTGATAACGTACACACAAGCGTGTACCTCGCCAAAGGTGGTCAACCAAAACGTACAACCGTTCCAATTGGACTCATACAAAAGTCCATCAAATCCACCTATATGTGAAGTGAGCTCTATAACCGAGAACCACTTCACCCGATCCGCACCCATCCTACACATACACATGTACATAGGATATTAACACTCACCTTGAAGTCTTGAAGAATGCTTCCAAGAAGTCCGCAACTCGTCAATGGAAAGTACCTATTCCATTATCACAAATTCAACAACACACTTAGATTGGATTTACAAACCAACCCAATTTGACACTTAGTGCAAATTCGACCCAAATGCACTTCCAAGCACAAACCGTGCCTAAACTAATCAATAATCACTAACACAAGTGAGAATGGTCCTAACATGCCAATTAAACCCGAACACAAGTGTTAAACATTTATCGTTCTCAAAATCGCCCATAAACCCTAATTTTGACCCATAAGGTCAAAATCTCACCATTTACAAGTTTTAACACCAAAACATAATTAACTTGGTCTTATACCTCAACTTAATCCATTTTAAGTTTATAAACCTCAACGAATCGACATCCGGGTCATAATCATCAACAAACCCTAATTTTGACTCTAGTCAAAATTAGTCAACCATAAGAATCCTAACGGTCTCCAAATCATCAATACTCACTAATACTAGTGATCATACACCATTCTCAAGTCTTAAACATGGTTAAATCATTAACCAACCCAAAACTCGCCTTTAACACTTATAAACCCGAATCTCGGAGTTAATTTCCAATTAACAACTAAATGGGTTCCATCTATGAACATACAAGCCAAAAGCCTCAAATTTGAATGATGAACACGAAAATAAAATTCGGAGTTAGAGCTTACCACTAGTATCACTGTGTAGCTAAGAACGAGGAGAACAAGCTTATCAACTACGCCAAAGATCAAAACCCGCTTCTTCCTTTCCAAAATCCCACTTGAATCACTTGGGTGTTTGAGTTTTCTTGAGAGAAAATGAAAAGAAAAGATAAAAGAAAATAAGAAAAAAGAATGAGTGGATGAGGTTAAAACCCCAAATCTGGCTCAAACGCAAAAAGACTAAAATGCCCTTGCTCCTCATTTAAAATTACACAAAATCGGTGCCAGTCTGCCCGTATTGCCGCGCCGCGGCCTTATTCGTCGCGCCGCGACGATTGCCTCGAACTGGTGGCTTTGTTTACAAGCTTTCTGATCCTGATTCTAGTGTAATGCCGCGCTGCGGCCCTCTGTGTCGCGCCGCGACCCAAGGCTCGACTTGAGCCCTTCTCCCGCGTACAAGACTTTAACACCCAAACACGTCTCAAATCCTTCAAACTCTAGTCGTACCTACACTATACACCTATATATCAATGTACGGAGAAAAACGGGGTGTTACAACTCTCCCCCACTTAAATTCGATCACGTCCTCGTGATCCTAGTCACAAACCCAAACGGACCCACACTCAATGGTCCTCGAACATGCGTTTCAAACCGACTTCTACCACAATTTCACTAACCCGAAGGTTAATCCAATGACAAATTACACACTTGCTCGCATTCCGAGACGTACAATACACGCAACAACCGAAGTCTACAATGATCCCTTAGACAATTCTTCTCAAAGAGTTACCCTTAACAACTAAATCGTCACTCGCGATTTATCAAATTTTACAATTTCCGAGCATTAGCACTAACTCAATCCCTCATATCGGGAAAACTCAACCAATTACGTATCGAGATATCAATTCCTTAGCATACTCTTACCGAGTACGACGCTAAAAACAACCAAGTCTCAACCTAAGGTCAACAACCCGAAGCGATGAAGACCGAACCAAACGAATCCTTACGGATAACACCAATCACTATACATCCCTTGTAGTGCGTAATTCGACCAATACGCAACTACCGTAACATCATAACAAACGGTTAAGACCGATAACGCCCAAAACGACTATGGTAACGTAAATCCCAAGGTGTACAAAATCGACTATCGTCACACCCGTAGCAACATGTGAGCGAAACACGGCTATCGCATCACTAATCATACAACATGGTCCTCACGACCCCACCATCGGCGTATAAAACAACCGATAGTTCAAACATCACGGTCCTTACGACCCCACCATCGATGTATAAAACAACCGACAGATCACATAACACGAAGGCTGGCCGAAAACACACGCGCCTTAGTGAATCCGAACTACACGCGACTCACTACCTTCACCACAACAACAATCGGGATTGGCCGAACTACACGCGCCTTAGTGAATCCGAACTACACGAGAGTCACTATCCCGGAGGAATGACCGAACTACACGAGTCATTTGTGAATCCGAACTACACGAGACTCACTCCTCAATACAATGACCGAAACCACACGAGTCATTTGTGAATCCGAACTACACGCGATTCACTTCCACAATAAGATGACCGAACTACACGCGTCATCGTGAATCCGCAAACACACGCGATCCACAATCTCAACACAGGAATGGTACTCGCATTTCCCACCGGTACTCGCATTTCCCGATAATGTTATACCATGCCGATATAACACTACTCCCATCACACACGCTCTTTTGGCCTCCATCACGACGAGTAGTGTAACATCGCGCACTGCTACACCATAGTGCATCCTAACGGAATACACTAACCATCAACACACGCTCTTTTGGCCTCGATCAATGAGTAGTGTAACATCACGCACTACTACACCATAGTGAATCCTAACGGATACCACTAACCATCACCATACGTACGCGTACACAACGCCAACACAATCGAGCAAGAACCACCTATATAGCACATAGGCACAAAACAATAATTCTTCATAAGAGAACCCGGCACGCACATCCCTTAACCGAGGGATTTCACCCTGCTCGCCAAACACGTCCTTTATCTCTCAACGAGATTTTTCACATTACCACCTCGGTGGTAATTTAAATCCAAACCATAAGTACAATTTATCCGAAATTGTAATCTACCACAAATCGACCAAAACCAGGTCTCGACAACATTTTTCGGATCTACCAAAAGCATCATCCGAAATCTCACACTAAAACTTCCTCGTGCGGGAGTGTAACTCCCCCACTTGGAACTACGTTCCATATCCACAAATCGTACAACCGTACAACGCTACCAAAGGTAGACTTTACAAACGATTGGGCTCACACGACCCATCACCATATCTTGCTCCAGCCTTGAGCATACTAAAGATCTTAACCTATCCTTAAACACTTTGAACGAAAAGTGTACCACCAATTACACAACCCAAATCCCTCGCAATCGTCCAATTGCTTTAGTTTGTTAACTTCCACCTTGTCACTCATGTACCTAAGGGTTTCACTTGGGTACCCTAAGTACAATGTAACCACAACATAATCGGAGTCGAACACCACGCTAGTAGGTATAAAAGAGGCACCTAATGTCGCGTCTTATATACTCCATTACCAACATACATCGAGATTCAAAACACTCGATCTCAAGGTTTTCAGCCCACCCGTCGAACCTCACAGTTCATCGACCTCCACACAAAAACGAACACGCGCTTAACAACCGAACACCAAAACCCATTTCCATGGCTTGGTATAATTATTTCTCAAATAGTAAGGAATGCTTGGTTGCACCAAGTCTTACGCCCGTCGCCCGTTAATCAAACGTCATCATAGGGTACTTCCATTAGGAACGTCACCCATAACAACAATATGCACAACACAAGGCATTTTACAACTCAAACACAAATGGCACTTAATAAATAATCAAAGGACATATTTATTAAAATGAAACGTACCTTAACGTCTCCTTGCCGCACCCGTCCTCGCTAACTTGGGACACTCCGACTTACGATGTCCTTCTTCTTGGCAATGGAAGTACACCATGCCATCACCCTTTGGTACCGAACATTCCCAAGACTTGTGACCCCTCATGCCACAATTGTAACATCTAGATGCACTAGAATCCGGTATACCCGTCCGCGTACCACCCGTGCTCACACTCGGACCCTTAGTCCTCTTACTCGGAGCACCATACGAAACAACCCTTCTCTCACTTGAAGGTTCACCAATCTTTGATCGCGTATACGACTCAAAACCTCTAGCCACGGCGAATAATTCCGCAAACGATTTCGCGTGACCCCGGCTAATCTTATTCTTTAAGTCATCATTCAAGGTTCGATAGAAATCTTGCATCAACAAATTATCATTCCCCAAATACTCCGGGCAAAAACGAGCCTTCGCCATAAAGGTCGTCTTGAGAGTATTCAAATCCATAGAACCCTGTTGCAAATTTCGCAACTCATTACGCATTTTCGACAAATCGGCTGAAGTCCGGAACTCCTCGAAGAATTCTTTCTTAAACCCGTCCCACGATAACGCCATAAATGGTTCACCGCCGACAAGATCAATCTTACCATCCAACCAATCCTTTGCCCTACCCCGCAACAAACTAGTAGCGAGTCTCGTCTTCTTCTCAGGAGGGCATTCAATAGTATGAAAACACCCTTCGACATCCGAGATCCAAGTTGTGCTTACCAAAGGATCCGGTTTTTTGTCGTACATCGGGGGTTTAGTCCTCATGAAGCTCTTAAGACAATGCTCCATTTCCCCACTACTCCGAGATTCGGAATACTTCCTATCCATTTCTTCTCGAAACGCACTCATTTGCTCCGCAACGGCGGCTGCAACTCTAGCGTTAAACTCCTCGTCATTCGTCTCGATCTCGTTTCACGTCGTCATTCTAAAGAATGCAAAACGATTAGTCCACGAACGTATAAAACGACATGCATAACACCGCCCCATCTTGCTCAACACTCGTCGTACATCACTTGTTTGACATGATTTGCACCCGTAATAAGGTTTATAAGTCCTTATTACGCACACAAGTCGTCTCAACTCGTTAGTACAACGACCGCCTCGCTCGATGATATAGCCAACACAACGACGATTCCACGCGATATAAACACACGCAAGGGAATAGCATCACAACACAAGCCAAAAATCCTAGTTAGTCCACCTACAAACAAGGCACTAACTATAACCCGTTCCGACCCGTTCACCTACAAGTCCCTCAACAAATAAGCACACACAAAATTCTAAGTCTAGGCACCTATCTCAAGTCGCCTAAATCCCTTAGACCATGCTCTGATACTACTTGAAACAACCCAACCCGTATTAAAACCGGCCCATAAAAATTTTTCCTTTTAATACGAGTTAAATAATACTTTAGGTCCCATTACACAAATTTCCAAAACATATTTGTTACCAAAGTAAGTTCAAAGAACTTAAAACATACATTAATAATTTAAACTCCTTAATACAATGGTTCATTAATTAAATCGTAAACCGGTTATAATCATTATGACCTGACTAGTTACGTTTACACAAAACCGAACATGGTGATTTGGGACTACGCTACCCAAATCCTAATCGAATACAAAAGCAAGATCTTCTAAAGCAACCTAGCCAAGATCTCTAATCCCCAAGCTCGCCTGAGCCGCCAAGCATGCGAACCTATAAAAATATCAACAACGAGAGGGTAAGCTAACGCTTAGTGAGTGAAAATATACTACATACATATATATGCATAAAATGGACACGCCACAATAAATAACAAATACCGCATACCGGAGCATCCAAGCATAAAGGCAAGCTAATCTAAGCATACCGTACGATCACTAAGCAACAAGCTAAATATGCATCAACAAACATAAGTTCACCAACGACGATGTGAACAATACCAATAAGCTACAACCAGAAGGTTACCTACATCACGACAATACAACATTATACGTATACAATATTTAACATGCTAAACAATCACAAACAGAATATGGTTAACCATAACGCTATGGTGCTACCGGCTCGTGGTTCACACCATACGTATTTGAGTCATACTCTTTTATAGTGCTACCGGCTCGTGGTTCACACTTTGACGCTACCGGCTCGTGGTTCACGCCTCGTTTTATAGTGCTACTGGCTCGTGGTTCACACTCGATGCTACCGGCTCGTGGTTCACATCTATTTTTATAGTGCTACCGGCTCGTGGTTCACACTCGATGCTACCGGCTCGTGGTTCACATCTTATCGAACACATGTTATGGCACTACCGGCTCGATGGTTCATACCATAACACCCATAAATAAATATGCCATATACACATACGTATAAATACTCCACTCACAATATTAACCCTTCGCCATTGGGGTTATATAATCCAAATCACAACCACGTGTGATAACGTACACACAAGCGTGTACCTCGCCAAAGGTGGTCAACCAAAATGCACAACCGTGCCAATTGGACTCATACAAAAGTCCATCAAATCCACCTATATGTGAAGTGAGCTCTATAACCGAGAACCACTTCACCCGACCCGCACCCATCCTACACATACACATGTACATAGGATATTAACACTCACCTTGAAGTCTTGAAGAATGCTTCCAAGAAGTCCGCAACTCGTCAATGGAAAGTACCTATTCCATTATCACAAATTCAACAACACACTTAGATTGGATTTACAAACCAACCCAATTTGACACTTAGTGCAAATTCGACACAAATGCACTTCCAAGCAAAAACCGTGCCTAAACTAATCAATAATCACTAACACAAGTGAGAATGGTCCTAACATGCCAATTAAACCCGAACACAAGTGTTAAACACTTATCGTTCTCAAAATCGCCCATAAACCCTAATTTTGACCCATAAGGTCAAAATCTCACCATTTACAAGTTTTAACACCAAAACATAATTAACTTGGTCTTATACCTCAACTTAATCCATTTTAAGTTTATAAACCTCAACGAATCGACATCCGGGTCATAATCATCAACAAACCCTAATTTTGACTCTAGTGAAAATTAGTCAACCACAAGAATCCTAACGGTCTCCAAATCATCAATACTCACTAATACTAGTGATCATACACCATTCTCAAGTCTTAAACATGGTTAAATTATTAACCAACCCAAAACCCGCCTTTAACACTTATAAACTCGAATCTCGGAGTTAATTTTCAATTAACAACTAAATGGGTTCCATCTATGAACATACAAGCCAAAAGCCTCAAATTTGAATGATGAACACGAAAATAAAATTCGGAGTTAGAGCTTACCACTAGTATCACCGTGTAGCTAAGAACGAGGAGAACAAGCTTATCAACTACGCCAAAGATCAAAACCCGCTTCTTCCTTTCCAAAATCCCACTTGAATCACTTGGGTGTTTGAGTTTTCTTGAGAGAAAATGAAAAGAAAAGATAAAAGAAAATAAGAAAAAAGAATGAGTGGATGAGGTTAAAACCCCAAATCTGGCTCAAACATGAAAAGACTAAAATGCCCTTGCTCCTCATTTAAAATTACACAAAATCGGTGCCAGTCTGCCCGTATTGCCGAGCCGCGGCCTTATTCGTCGCGCTGCGACAATTGCCTCGAACTGGTGGCTTTGTTTACAAGCTTTTTGATCCTGATTCTAGTGTAATGTCGCGCCGCGGCCCTCTGTGTCGCGCCGCAACCCAAGGCTCGACTTGAGCCCTTCTCCCGCGTACAAGACTTTAACACCCAAACACGTCTCAAATCCTTCAAACTCTAGTCGTACCTACACCATACACCTATATATCAATGTACGGAGAAAAACGGGGTGTTACATCAATGTTTCCGCTCATTGAAGTCGAAATGCTAATTGTCATCCTGTAGTTTCTTTTAACTCATACGCATTACTCATAGTACAAATGCAGCAAGATTCCCCCTAAGACTGAGCTGAGATCCTTATCGACATCTTTGATAAAACCTTCAAACAAACCGACTCTCTCAGAATCATAAACTGTAGAATCTTCCCCCTCACTGTTAGTTGTATCCAATTAAACATCGTAGCACTAACGTTCATCCTGACTTGCATCTTGTAAAGGCAAAATATATGGAGGAGTCCGGTCCACAATTAATAACTCAAATAAGTCTTTATTGCCATCAAACTTACCAAAGAAAGTCAAATAGTTACCTTATGATCACGAAACATCAACCTCAGTTCCTTCTTCAAGAGGAAATGGAACAAACATATTCCCTTTAAAAAGCGGAATATCGAGAAGTGGAGAATAATAAACGTTGTTGGCCCATAAATAGTCGTATGCTCCCGACTACCCCACTAACACTTCTCATAATAAGTGTTTCCGTACTCACTTACTAAATAAAATTAACGGACAAGGAGGTTATCCATTAAATTTTATAGATCAATACTTCAGTGAATAAAGATAGAAAGGTTTTACGTAAAAATATTGTTGCTGTAATAATTCAGCAAAGTAAAATGGGTATTTAAATAAATAAGAGGATGTGGGGTTCGCCTAAAAATTTAGCAAAATAAAAGTAATACGAGCTGGGGCCCACTGAAATTAAAAGGAAGGAATGTATCATGTACTTTTAGAACGTGTTTGTGAAAAGTGACAAGAAGGACAACAATGAGGTGGCAGTGGGGTCCAGCTAGTCAAACTTCACAATAATTACATATATGCCATCCGTCTTTTTCTTCTTCTTCCTAAAACATACGCGTACCAGATTAGTTTTTTAAGCCCAAAATTCGCGAAATTAGTGCGTTATTTTTCCAGAAACGCGTAAGAAAATTGTTCTCCAGCGTGTCAGTTACACGTTTAAGTTTTTTATACGCGTGGAGATGCTCAGACGCGTGAGAAATTAGATGATGAACAGGGTGGCGGAGCTGCGGTGGTTCGTGGTGGTCGGTGGCAGTGTTCATCAAAAACACCTCAAATCATCACCAAAATTCATGAAATTTTGCAGATAATAACATTGAACCACGACTAACACTTCTCCATTCTCAGATTTCCCAAAAACATAACCAAAATCTCGAATCAAATCGATTTCAGATTCAATTTTTTTGAAAATAAAAACTTCTCAGATCTCGATGAATGGTCCGAATTAGATTCTAAAACTTTGAAGAAACATTCACGAGATGATTTCCAACCTTTCTATTTAAAAACTTTTCTTTAATTCGATCTAGATCTTCAAAACCCCAAAAAGTCAACAAAAGTCAACTGTGAGATCTAAAAACGAATTTCAGTAGATTTAACGTCTTTTACCTTCGATCTAAGCAAGAGCTCGGTTGTACCAGCTCTTATACCAATTTGTTGGTCCGGGTTACGGATCAAAACAACCATTAACGAGCAAGATCAAAGACGGAAGAGATAAAAACACGATGAATCAAAGTAAATCAATATATTCAATAAACTTTATACTTACAATTGATTAAACAGAGAAACATCGGTGGCCAGGGGAAATCGAGCATGATCTCCCCTATGCACAGGATTACCGAATGCGGCTCTCCCAAATAGGGTTTAGACTGATCTCTTCACCCTAAAGACACACATAAACTGATATATATATATATATAGACGACCTAGACTTAGGTTGCCCTAATGGGCCTATCGACATGAATAGTCCAACAGTTACATATGCTCCTATAACTGATCAGTTTCACGTGTGTATATAAACTAGGTGTACAATGTATGAATAGACGTTATTCGCCCAGTAACGGTCATACAAAATATGCATCAACAGATACGATGAAGATGATGATATTATCAGGTTTCTAAGTTTTGTTGGTATACATAGATACACCTTTTAAGAGTATATAGCGTACATTGGTATTTTTTTTGAGTATATAGCCTATATTGGAACAAAAATGAAAGTATATAGCCTATTTATGGCTTTAACCCTATGAAAAATGTATTGATGTTTTAATGGAAGATATTATACAAATATATAACAACCCAAGGTTGTTATGTCGTTTAGGTTGTTAATTTTGTTGTTTTAATGGTCGTTTTACAATTGCCGTTTTATGTTTACCGTTTGATTTTTAGAGTTAAGCATGTAGTGGTCAGGGGCAGAACATATATAGGACAAAAGGGGGTATCCGCCCTGGCTCGATTTCGGAAAGAAAAAAATGTACACTAAAAAAAAAATTACGAAAAAATAAGGTTTTTTTTTTTTTTTTTGTGTTTACCCCCTTCTATTAGTTTCGCCCCATCTCGAGTCGGGATCAAGTTCTTCCACTGGTAATGGCTCAGGTTTATTAGTGGGTCACGTTAGCTAAAAGATTAGGGGTGTTAGTGGGCCACTTGACGGTAACTTAGCTATCGACGTGTGTGATGACCCGTCCAAATCCATTTGGATGAATACATCATTCATTGATTTCACAGTGAGGTACTGACCTCTACATGATACGTTTTGTAAACATTGCATTCTTTTGAAAAGGCACACCATAAATGAATATCAAATTCTAAGGTTTTTGACATTTGATGATTTCTACATATAGACAATCACCGTAAATAATAGTTTACAATACTACATCCATTGACAATGCAGTCAAAATAGGATACATGGTGATGATTTTGTGAATGCAACGTTTTCTCGAATAAAGCATGTATGACTCCATGCACATAGCTTGTATAACATATAAGCAAATAGCGGAAGAATTCTAGGAACCTGAGAATAAACATGCTTAAAAGTGTCAACACAAAGGTTGGTGAGTTCATAGTTTTAATGTTGCGCATAATCTGTATATAAAGGTGGATCACAAGATTTCAGTTGTTTCATCCAGAAACGTTTATCAAATTATTCTACAAGATTGAGCACCCTGGTAACTAAACTTTAACGTCTATATAATAAGTACCCCTGTTTTAACATACATGCAACCAACATGTACAATACACGCAAACCAACGTGTACTAACCTCAAATAGCATACGTCTATTTTATAGTTCAGGATAGGGTTTTTATACCTGGAACAGACGAGGATGTCAAGCCCTATGGATCCATATACAACTATTCGCGCCTACCAGTTCTTATAACCAGCAGTTACTAGTTACCAAAGCTAAGGGATTTTCGGTTTAAACTCGGTGTAGAATTTAATATGTACTAGTATCCATTGCGTTTAAAATAAAGTGCATGTATTCTCAGCCTAAAAATATAGATTGCAAAAGCAATTAAAAAGGGAGCAAATGAAACTCACCTTAGCAGCAGATAAGGTCATTCACCGAAATGTGACCGAAACTCGGAATGCAAAGTAATCATAGATCTCAACCTAGAGAACATATGTTGGTCAATAAATGTCTAACATGCTACGTCAGGTCATAGTGTATCACAATCCTAATGCTCGAGACCGACATGTAAAAGTTAACAAAAGTCATCTCAAAAGTCAATCTGACCCAATATGATCTTTAAATCTATACATGTTTATTAACATAGTATAAGTCTTGATAATTGAACGAATTTATAGTTTACCAAACTCAAAATATTATTTATTTCAGGAGCTATATTATATTTGAATTATCATGGCAATCGAACATGATTTATTATTTCACATAGTTTTCCAATACTTGTAAAATCAGATTATAGTGTTTATAAAGCTTTAAAACATGATAAAACAGTCAACTTTGACAATTGTTCAACAAGACGAGACGTACCTTATATAGAAATTCATTTACTAGATTAGTAATATTTGAAAATCCAATTTATCAATCTCATAGATAAGTTGTTTAAATATTAATTTACAGTTTCAAATACAATTTCAATTAACGTTAACCATAATTCAATTAACCATTTCAATTAACGTTAACCATAATTCAGTTGACCATATCTTTTAATCCGTTCATCGAAATCACGCGATTTCTAAATGAAAAGTTAATAATTTTTCGTCAGCTTTCCAATAACATGCATATCATATACCTTATATTAGTAGTATATGTATTAAATTCGTGATTCATCATAAAACTATCTAACGACGAAATTTAGCATACAAGCATGTATAAACATATATACTCGAGCACTAGACATGGATACACTATTAATATATAAAAGATAAGATATGAATGCTCACGTATCAATATTGTGATTCAATATTACAGGAAAGTACGTAGACACAACGGAGATGATAAACACCAGGTTTGAATTGCGAATAATACTCACGAACATTACCCATAACCTCCATAGCTATAACCCATAGTTTTCTTAGCTTAAACCCGTTTGAAAACTCGTTTTGAAATCGTTCGAGCATACTCCCATCGTAATATTTTATATATAATACTACTAATAATAATACTCCTAACTATAAGATTAATAATAATATTAATCTTAATTAATAATAATAATAATAATAATAATAATAATAATAATAATAATAATAATAATAATAATAATAATAATAATAATAATAATAATAATAATAATAATATATATATATAAATAGCAGAGAGATATGTGTGTAACTTCGTCGAGCAAACTGGCCTTTTTATAGTACATTTGTGGTTCCTGGTGGCCATGCGATCGCATGGCTGTGATGCCCAAATCCCATGCGATCGCATGGTGTGCTGATCCAGCTCATTTTGCCTTGTCTTTTTGTTTGTCTACATAATATTTAAATATATTGTTAATATATATAATTTATATTAATTATATATATTATATTATATTCTCGTGCATATGTGACTTGTAATTTTAGTTCCGATTACTTGTACGTTGTCACTTGACTTATGTCCCGGTTCCGAATTTTCGAACGTTACTTCGTATATTTTAATAACTTATACTTTACATTTCGCAACGTGTACCTTTGTCAAAATATAGACTTACATTACCAATAACTATATTACCCGAAGTGTATCTTGTACGTTCAAGTGTTTTGGTCATTTGCGTCTATAAATTAACATCTTAATATATAATAATATTATTTTAAATCAAAACGTTTTATATCTAAGTTAATATTATATTTTATAACATTTGTAAAATATACATACATTTTTATTTTGAAATAGTGTTTTACTGTAGCAAAATAATTTTTATTGTAGCAAATAGTGTTTTTCGAAAACACTGTAGCTTTTCGAGTACTGTAGCAATTCGAAAATACTGTAGCAAATTAGTGTTTTACTAGTTCATCTTAAACGTTTTAGTTAACTTATCTAAATATCAATCGAATCAATAATCGAATGTTACTATCGTTTACTAAATAACTTAAAATTATATATATGTATATATCTTTATTTAATATACATAAATCAGTTTTTAAATACATGTTGCAAGTTATTTATAATTAATTTTAATAATTAATATACCAACTTATTGTATATATATATATATATATATATATATATATATATATATATATATATATATATATATATATATATATATATTTACAAATAGATGTTCGTGAATCGTCGGTCAATAGTCAAAGCTTAACTAAATATATAACATTAGTTCAAAAATTTTGAGAATCAATGTTACAGACTTTGCTTATCTTGTCGAAATCATATAAAGATTAAGTTTTAAATTTGGTCGGAAATTTTCGGGTCGTCACAGTACCTACCCGTTAAAGAAATTTCGTCCCGAAATTTGATAGAGATTGTCATGGCTAACAATAAAAATGTTTTCACGACGATAGGAGTTGATAGATAGAGTGTTATTACCATAGAGTAATATGGATAAAATAATTCGATTACTTTAAGAGTACGAGTGAAGCTACCGTAAAAGAATGAAATAAAGAAAATAGAAATTCGTCTTATCTTTTGACGTAGTAACGATTGATTTATGAAATTCAAGGGATTTAGAAGAAATATTCGTAATAAGATTTGGTTCTTCGGTAATTAAGGAAATTAGGATCCTCTTTGGTTAAATACGATAATCTGTTTCGATTGCTTTGTCGGATATTTCACTATAAATCCACCCCCTTCGTTTCCTTATTTCCACAGCACAAATCTTCTATTCTTTCTCCCTCAATTCATACTTTAAAGCATTCGTCAATATGCTCCATCCAGTTCTGATACTTGATATACTCCTAACTTTCATATATCTCATTCTTCTTTTTCATCTGCCGCCGGAAGAATCTGTTTACTTCTACTATGCTCTTGGGTTTATAGTGTTTTTAGTACTTCCATGTCTTTATATTGCTATTCGCATTGATATACACGGTTTGTAATTTAGGTGTTGTTGTCAGGATTTATATTTCCCTTTATATTTCGAATTTCCGTGATTTTGTTTCTTCTTCCCAACTTCAAGTCAAGCGAATAATGGTCCAGAATTCGTAGGTATGGAGTTTTGAATGATCATAATATATAAAGTAGAAAGGTAATAGCACGATTTGATTTGTCAAATTACCAGAATATCCGGAAAAGACCGAATCATCAAGAAAAATATTTTCTTGATAGTTTAGAGGTTAAATAGAATGAAAGAGTTATGTAACATGGTTCATGATGAGGGTATGATATGCGAACCTTTATCACGTTCCATTAGAAACTCAGCATGACTTACTATAATATAATCACGTTGATCAAGTGTCATTTGAAAGGACCCGTCCTAATCCATCTGGACGAATACATTACATTTGGTTACATCACGAGGTACTTGACCTCTATATGATATATTTTACAAACATTGCATTAGTTTTAAAAGATAAACTTTCATTACATCGAAAATTGATGGCATGCATACTATTTCATAATATATCCAACTATAATTGACTTAATAATAATCTTGAAGAACTCAACGACTCGAATGCAACGTCTTTTGAAATATGTCATGAATGACTCCAGGTAATATCTTTAAAATGAGCAAATGCACAGCGGAAGATTTCTTTAACACCTGAGAATAAACATGCTTTAAAGTGTCAACCAAAAGGTTGGTGAGTTCATTAGTTTAACATAAATAATCATTTCATAATTTTAATATACCACAAGATTTCATATTTCCATTTGTCATAAACATACGTCCCATGCATAGAGACAAAAATATCATTCATATGGATTGAATACCTGGTAACCGACATTCACAATATGTATATAAGAATATCCCCATCATTCCGGGATCCTCCATCGGACATGATATAAATTTCGAAGTACTAAAGCATCCGATACTTTGGATGGGGCTTGTTGGGCCCGATAGATCTATCTTTAGAGTTCGCGTCAATTAGGGTGTCTGTTCCCTAATTCTAAGATTACCAGACTTAATAAAAAGGGGCATATTCGACTTCGATAATTCAACCATATAATGTAGTTTCAATTACTTGTGTCCATTTCGTAAAACAATTATAAAAGCAGCGCATGTATTCTCAGTCCCAAAAATATATATTGCAAAAGCATTTAAAAAAGGATTAATGAAACTCACGCATATAAATATTGTAAAACAGTTAATAAAGCATTTGCATGTATTCTCAGCCCAAAAACGTAAAGAGTAACAAGGGAATCAAATGAACTCACCATTCAATATTTTGTAGTAAAATATTCATACGACGAAACTGAACAATGCAGGGTTGGCCTCGGATTCACGAACCTAGTCCATTAGGACATAAAAGAGCCCAAGGAAATTAGCCCATGTTTGTTTTAATTGGATCCATAAATCAGTCCCTTAGCATCACAAAAAGAAGGCTCGGTTATTTTTATAGCTTAACTGGGATTTTGGCTCGATCATTAAGCAAGAAAAAATGGCATCTGGTTCAATGGTAATTAAATACAAGCAGTCGATCACATCTTAAAACAATGGGTTTCCAATTATCATCCACCATCATATCATCGTTCATCCTTATTATCTTAGTCCTCATCATCATCCTACTTCCTCATCTATTATCATCATTTACAGCATCATCGTCATAATCATATCTCATTTTCATTTTCATTATTAAATTGTCATATGTTTATCATCTTATGTATCACCATCTTCTTTAATATAAGTGACATCATTAACACAACTTTTCATCACCATTATCGGGTTATTAATATCAAACCTCATCAGGCATTGATATTAACATTCATATCATTCAAATATCATCATCAATTCTCATCCTCACCATGTATCATCAACATGATCTCCTTCACTGTCATCATCATCATAAAATTTTCTCCAACAGCGTTATTGTGAACAAAACAAGTTGCGTTTTTGACTTGTTAGATATAAGTCAACATTGGGCTCCACAATATGGGAATTATTTGATATAATGTGGTGGTGATGGTAGACATAATAATAATCCCGTAATGAAAATCCTAGGGACCACCACATGGAAAAAAAAATGTCATAAGATTCCTTTGCTTTTTCATTTGGCTTTTGTTATATATTGAGTATGATAATTTCAACCCAACCACATATTCAAATTAAAATGACGTTCAGAAATATAACATTCAAACCAGAAGGAAAAATAGCGGCGTACGACGGTTGGTGGTTGTGATGATACCTGGCGGTGACAGCAGTAACGTAGTTGTAGGTTCGTTTCATGACAGAAATCAAGCAGGAAGAAAAATAGGGCGGTGACTTGGTGGTTTAAGGTGGTTCGGTTGGGGTAATAGGTTTAGTAGTTGATATTGAGTTTTGGGTTTAATAATAGTTCAATATTTTATATGTTTTTTTGCCTTAGTTAAATTGATACGTGGATTTGAGAGAATGGGTCAGACAAATGGAGTACATGGGTTTTTGTTGGCTATCTAATTGGAGATCATATATGACGTCCGAACGAGGGTAGTGATTTAGTGGGCGGTTGGTTTAATGGTCACATTCGAATAGAGATCGAAAATAAAAGGAACGTGCAGTAAACTGAATGGCAGCAGGTTTCATTGGTGGCTTCTCCAGGTGGTGATGGTAATGGTTGTTACTTGCGGACGTTGAGAGATGAAAGAAAAAGATAACAAGCGAAGGTGATGGTTCTTGGTTGTTTAGGTGATCGAATAGAAATAGAGAGGTATATAGTATCGTGGCAGCTCACGATTGAGCATGGTTTGATGATGGTGATCATATGAAACCAGGAAACAGTAACAGAGAGAAAATACAAGGTGGTTCGAGTTGGGTTAATAACGTAAACAGAAATAGGATATAGCGTATAGTAGAAAAACGGTTCGCGATGGTTGTTTGGATACGTTCAAAAGGAAACAGATATATTAAACTGTTAACCATGGTGGTGAAGTGGTGGAGGACAGTATTTGAGGGTGGTTGTGCTGGAGGATGGTAGAGGTGGTCTACATATATATATATATATATATATATATATATATATATATATATATATATATATATATATATATATATATATATATATATATATATATATATATATATATATATATATACACATATATACACTTGTAAATAACAATCAACAACAGATCTCCTCAATCATTTTTTGCTTTATCAAAATCACGGATGGATTCACTAATTGAGAAATAATATTAATAATATAATAATAATATATTAATTAATAATTTTAACTTTCAATTGGAAAGGGATTGAAAACAGAAAAGGGAAACAAATATCTTGCATAGTGTAGCCATCGGATGATTCTGTACTTATTCAGAATTTTTTTTACGGATATCATTTCGTGCTCACTGCTAAACAGTTAACGTATAAAAGTGTTCCTAAAAATCCCAAATTTTTAGCTTAAATATATTTAATTATTTCAATCATTAATTGTTTGAAACTTGATCAAAAAATGTTCGTTAATTATTTATTTTCTGTACCAAAATAATATGTACGGAGTACTAATTTTTAAACTAAAAAGATAAAAATAATTTTATCAAACCTAAAATCTTTGTAATCAATTTACAGTCTAACTTTTATTTTAATCCTTCATAAACATGTAATATATTTATATTAAAACTAACGAAACGTCAACCGAGTGTTACTGACGTTTACTAAGTGAATTCGAAATCATATATATTCAATATATATAAACACGTTCTAAATAACACGTTTTATTTTATCGTACGTTATTTATATATTTAATTCTAACAATTAATATTTCAACTTATCATATATATATATATATATATATATATATATATATATATATATATATATATATATATTTATATATATATATATATACATACATATATTTATATACATATCTATTTACAAATAGTTGCTCGTGAATCTTCGGAAATGGTCGAAGGTCAAATGATTTCATAAAATAGTTCAAAAATTTTGAAATTCAATTTACTAACCTTTGCTTATCATGTCGAAACCATATAAAGATTAAGTTTAAATTTGGTCAGAAATTCCCGGGTCGTCACAGTACCTACCCGTTACAGAAATTTCGTCCCCAAAATTTGATCGAGATCGTCATGGCTAACAATAATAATTTTTCCGGACGAATATGAGCTGATAAATAGAGTTTTATTACTGTTGAGTAATATGGATAAGATAATTCGATTACTCGGAGAGTACGAGTGAAGCTATTGTAAAAGAGTGAAATGAGAAAATAACATTTCGTCATATCTCTTGACGTAGATACAGTTGATTTCCGGAATTCAAGGGATTTAGAGAAAATCTTTGTAATAAGATTTGGTTCTTCGGTAATTTAAGACATTAGGATCTCCTTTGGTTAAATACACTAATCTATTTCGATTGCTCTGTCGGATATTTCAATATGAATCCACTTCTTTCGTTTCCTTTATATTTTTGGAGTTCCATACCTTTGTTTTCTCTTCCCGACTTTAAGTCAAGCGAATAATGGTCCAGAATTCATAGATATGAAATTCGAAATAAACATAGCTAACGTTCTAAGAGAGAAATTGTAATAGCACGATCTTGAATGGTCAAATTACCAAAAATTCAATAGATAAGACAGAGCTATCAGGAAGATACGTTCTAGATATGTTTAGAGATTACATAGAATGTAAGAGCCGTGTAATATGGCACATGATGACGGTATAGTCTGTGCATCATCACGTTCCATTAGAAACTTAGCATGACTTACTGTAATATAATCACGTTGATCAAGTGTCATTATATTATACTAATTCATGCATCAATTTCTTTACATTTCTTCAGAATTCATTCATAAATTAAGCTTAGATTTTACAGAAGTTTCCAATATAATGAAACACAGGAAGCACGAAGAGGTATAAAATTTCGAACGGAAATACTTATGAAAATATCCTCAGAAATATTGAAGATATTTATGATGATATTTTGGAATTTTCAAGTTCGAAGGTTGATGAAAAAAAAAAATTTCCGCAAGGTTTTAACATGACTACGGAGTAAGATATTCTCTAAAGATTTCAACGGATCTAGTTTATCTGGGTTCTATGAATTTAGGGTATGTTACTTGTATTTCTCCTTGGTTTCCTTTATGGTTAGCTCAATCCGCTTTCCAGTTCCAACTTTTCTGAGCTTTTCCAACATACTAATCTTTATCATCAAACTTTCGATGATTATGGTCATTTATGGTTATCTACAGTTTTTGCTGCTTCATTCAGCTTTTTCAACATTCAGAGTATTGATTTGTGACTGAGTGCTTTTCAGAATTTCAGAATGAGAGATCATAATTCTAAGAGATAAATGTCATAGATATAACTGTTGATGTAGATATGCTGTGAGTTTTCAAAGTACTGATTGCTGATTTCCGGTAATTGTTATGGCAGTTCTCGTTATAAGATGCGGATGAGTATATGATAGGGTTTCAATGAATAAATATAATGATTTATCAGAGAGATTTAAGCCAAGGAGTAACGAGGTTGCTAATACATCTGCTGATAATATGATGGAATATAAAAGAATCCTCCGGTATCAAAAGGGTAATTGTATATATCAGGATTATAGTAAGGCTACTTAGAATGAAAAGTCGAAGTTGACTTGCTGGAGCTGTGACATAATTGGATACTTTAAAAAGGGATCGCAAAGTTATTTTTGCTAATAAATGTCAAAGGATCTGTCGTGGCTACGTGTTAAACTTTTACTCAGTTGCCAAGAGTTTCTCAGGTGCATAACTATATGCATAAATCTTTCCTTCCGTAGATGAAATGCGGTTGATTCATCCTATCGATTGAGGTGTTTTCAAGAATCATGAAAGGTTTGAACGCAGATTGTAATTGTCAAGACACAAATGAGGTTTAAGATGAAATCAAGTGGCAACTTGAAGAAATGTTTAGTTTCATATGTTATATTCAATATTTTAATTCATTTTAATTGTCCAATGTCATTAGTCCACAGTCGATAGTCCACATTTAATAGTCCAATAATTCATATATAATTTAATATATAATATTCGAATTAATTAATACGTATTGTGACCCGTATACGTCTCAGACACAATCACAACTCAAAGTATATATATTATTTGAGAATCAACCTCAACCCTGTATAGAGAACTCGATCATTACTGCATATAGAGTGTCTATGGTGATTCTAAATAATATATATAGATGCGTCGATATGATATGTCAAAACCTTGTATACGTGTCCCGATATTTAAAGTGCGTAAAATAAATACAGAAATTAAATGACGATAAATAAAATGCGTAAAGTAAATAACAGAAATTAAATGACAATAATTAAAATTGCGATAAAATAAATTGCGATAAATAAATTGCGATAATTAAATGGTAATACGGAATTAACAGTTAGCTAGGAACAGTTAGCTAGGATTTTGTTAGCGTGGATTCTTAATAGAATTTCATATTGTTAATTAATCTGTTTCTAATCAATTTTTTTTTATTGTGTCCATTATTTCTTCGTTATGCCACTTGATGGATTCTGATAGATCAAAATCCAAATATGTAATTGGATGAAAATGGTTATTCTGTGATGAACGGATTTGTATATCGGTGGATGTAAGTAGGATAGTAAATGAATGTTGAATCAGATTCAAAGAATGTACAGTGTAACTTATTAATGTAGAATCTAAATATTCCTCGGGTGTTACCTACCCGTTAAAATATTTTCACCATTAACAGTTTGTACAATAAAAATTTTAATTACAATCTCTATGAAAACATATATACATATATATTTTTTTTCAGACGTAATCATGGATTTAATGAGTCAATGGGAAATTAAACTCATTTAGTTTTCGATTGGAACTAGAATAAATAATCTCTAAAACTTTAGAGATTACATATTCTCCATGTCGAACGAAGATAAATGTGGTAGAACGATACGTAGAACGAAGATCATACTCAAAGTACAGATGATGATATTGAAGCATGGATTGTTGATGGTACTGGTGCTGTTACTGATGATACTGTTTGTGCCGATGATGTTGCTGAAGCTGGTACATTTTGTACCATATTCTCCAGATTGATTACTCGAGCGTGAAGTTCGTTGACTTCTCCTATTATTCCAAGATGATTGTCGGTCGGAACAAGCAGATGAGTAAGGTTTAGAATTTTAGATAGAATATAATCGTGACGAGCTATCCTGGAAATGAGGCTGAAAATGGTGTTTCGGATAGGTTCGCCAGTAAACGCTTCAGGTTCATTGTTAAGAGGTGAATTCGGTTGGTGGAAGGGATCGCCTTCTTCGCGTCTCCATTGATTAAGTCGACTACGAATGCATCAGATGAATTGGGGATGGCTGATTGATTGATTCATTCTGGTGACATCACTTTCGGAGCTTAGGTGAATATCCATGTCGGAATAGCTGTCGGAATAACTATCGGAATAGTTATCGAAATCTGAGGGACTCGAACTGGTTGAGGGATTCTTCTCGTATGATCAGCTGAAGGATTTTCGATAAGAAACAGATTATAGGATGTAGATTAGTACCCTGCAATACATAAGTTACATATGCATATATAATACTAAAATCCCATAAGTTACGGAGGAATATACGGAGTATGTCAGGCAGAGTTTACAGTAATAGATATGCTAAGATATGAATTAGTGGATACGCTAAGATATAAGTTTTGTCTATACACTATTTATGCAATCAATGCAGTAAGATGTGTCTAGACTAGGAATAATAAGCAGGTAATTTCTTAAGGATAATAAGTAGATGATTTCCGACTAGAAATGATAAGCAAAACTTTTAACATGCAGACACGGTCGAAGTCCAGACTCACTAATGCATCCTAACGACTATCAGTTAGACTCACTAATGCAAGACCTGGTTCGCTAAGACCTCCACTCTGATACCAACTGAAAGGACCCGTCCTAATCCATCTGGACAAATACATTACATTTGGTTACATCGCGAGGTACTTGACCTCTATATGATACATTTTACAAACATTGCATTCGTTTTAAAAGACAAACTTTCATTACATCGAAAATTGACGGCATGCATACTATTTCATAATATATCCAACTATAATTGACTTAATAATAATCTTGAAGAACTCAACGACTCGAATGCAACATCTTTTGAAATATGTCATGAATGACTCCAGGTAATATCTTTAAAATGAGCAAATGCACAGCGGAAGATTTCTTTAACACATGAGAATAAACATGCTTTAAAGTGTCAACCAAAAGGTTGGTGAGTTCATTAGTTTAACATAAATAATCATTTCATAATTTTAATATACCACAAGATTTCATATTTCCATTTCTCATAAACATACGTCCCATGCATAGAGACAAAAATATCATTCATATGGATTGAACACCTGGTAACCGACATTCACAATATGTATATAAGAATATCCCCATCATTCCGGGATCCTCCATCGGACATGATATAAATTTCGAAGTACTAAAGCATCCAATACTTTGGATGGGGCTTGTTGGGCCCGATAGATCTATCTTTAGAGTTCGCGTCAATTAGGGTGTCTGTTCCCTAATTCTTAGATTACCAGACTTAATAAAAAGGGGCGTATTCGACTTCGATAATTCAACCATATAATGTAGTTTCAATTACTTGTGTCCATTTCGTAAAACAATTATAAAAGCAGCGCATGTATTCTCAGTCCCAAAAATATATATTGCAAAAGCATTTAAAAAGGGATTAATGAAACTCACGCATATAAATATTGTAAAACAGTTAATAAAGCATTTGCATGTATTCTCAGCCCAAAAACGTAAAGAGTAACAAGGGAATCAAATGAACTCACCATTCAATATTTTGTAGTAAAATATTCATACGACGAAACTGAACAATGCAGGGTTGGCCTCGGATTCACGAACCTAGTCCATTAGGACATAAAAGAGCCCAAGGAAATTAGCCCATGTGTGTTTTAATTAGATCCATAAATCAGTCCCTTAGCATCACAAAAAGAAGGCTCGATTATTTTTATAGCTTAACTGGGATTTTGGCTCGATCATTAAGCAAGAAAAAATGGCGTCTGGTTCAATGGTAATTAAACACAAGCAGTCGATCACATCTTAAAACAATGGGTTTCCAATTATCATCCACCATCATATCATCGTTCATCCTTATTATCTTAGTCCTCATCATCATCCTACTTCCTCATCTATTATCATCATTTACAGCATCATCGTCATAATCATATCTCATTTTCGTTTTCATTATTAAATTGTCATATGTTTATCATCTTATGTATCACCATCTTCTTTAATATAAGTGACATCATTAACACAACTTTTCATCACCATTATCGGGTTATCAATATCAAACCTCATCAGGCATCGATATTAACATTCATATCATTCAAATATCATCATCAATTCTCATCCTCACCATGTATCATCAACATGATCTCCTTCACTGTCATCATCATCATAAAATTTTCTCCAACAACGTTATTGTGAACAAAACAAGTTGCGTTTCTGACTTGTTAGATATAAGTCAACATTGGGCTCCACAATATGGGAATTATTTGATATAATGTGGTGGTGATGGTAGACATAATAATAATCCCGTAATGAAAATCCTAGGGACCACCACATGGAAAAAAAATGTCATAAGATTCCTTTGCTTTTTCATTTGGCTTTTGTTATATATTGAGTATGATAATTTCAACCCAACCACATATTCAAATTAAAATGACGTTCAGAAATATAACATTCAAACCAGAAGGAAAAATAGCAGCGTACGACGGTTGGTGGTTGTGATGATACCTGGCGGTGATAGCAGTAACGTAGTTGTAGGTTCGTTTCATGACAGAAATCAAGCAGGAAGAAAAATAGGGCGGTGACTTTGTGACAACCCGAAAATTTCCAACCAAATTTAAACTTTAATCTTTATATGTTTCCGACACGATAAGCAATATTTGTTAAGTTAAATTTTAAGAATTTTAAACTATGTTCATACATTCATTCAACCTCGACCAAGTTCCAACGATTCACGAACCATTAAACGAATATGATTATATATGTATATGTGTATATATATTATAACTTGAAACGTAAACAAAATATTAGATTAAATACTTTATATGATTGTATCTGTTTCAAAATTTTTATCAATGGAATTAGAAGATAAGATCAAATGATTGAATTATCAGATATATTGAATTATGATTACAAGTCTCTGTTGAAAGGCCCACGTTGATTTGTGAAATCTTTCCATTTTAACAATATTCGGAAAATGGTAAAGTGATTTATAAATAAGAACAAATTGTCAATCATTGAGAACTAGACAAAGGTTAGTGGAAGATTGAATCTCATTAAGACTCGATTGATCTATTTAGTTTCAAACGTACAAAAATGTTTTCAGTTTAAAAAGAACTTTGTTATTAAAACGTATATAACTTTTATAAATATCTAGAACTACTTTTGACAACTCATTACTTAACTAGTATGATAAAGATAACGATATTTATATTTTATTTTATTAAATATATATAACGATTTAAATTAATATTATATATATTTATACGCTTATTATACGTACATAGTTTTATACTTTTACTATACTTAAACTTTACCTTTACTTTATTTTTAATTTACTTTAACTTTAATAATTCATACTTTAATAATTTACTTTAATAATTCATACTTTAATAATTCACTTTAATAATTCATACTTTAATAATTCACTTTAATAATTCAAAAATATATTATAAATAGAATTCAATAGGTTTCATTATTTCATAGAAACTTGAAAATATTTTTCTCTAAACTCTCTCAATCGATTTACATATATATATTTACTCCGTATTATTTCAAGATGTTATTAGTATACATAAAATATTACGACGGAGTGCTGTCCGAGTGATTTTGAAATTGTTTTTCGAGTGGGATAGGATTAAGGAAATTATGGGTTATAGCTATGGAGGTGATTGAGTATGGTTCATGGGTATGCTCGTGAGGTCAATATAGTGTTTATCATTTCCGTTGCGTCTACGTACCTTTCCTGCAATATTGAATCTCAATATTGATACGTGAGTACTCATAATTTAACTTTTACATACTAATAGTGTATCCCTGACTAGTGCTCGAGTATTTAGGATTATGCATGCTTGTACTTTTGATATTGCCCTTAGACAGGTTAGGTTGAATCTTGAATTAGTTACACTTGCGGTTAAGATAAGGTATAAGATATGCATGTCCTTGGAAAGCTAGCGAAAAATTAAGAACTTTTTCTTTAGATATCAAATGGTTTCGATGAACGAATTAGAAGTTATAATCAATTAAATTTTTGATATTTTTATTAAAAATGATTATTATTATCGTCTTTTTTATCGTTGTTCTAGTTTTATCTTATTATTATTATCGTTATCAATAAAAGGGATTTATCATTAAAAATTGTTTTTTTTATTATTACTATCTTTATTATCGTTAAAATTATAATTAGTATTATTATTATCCAATTATTATTATTATTATTATTATTATTATTATTATTATTATTATTATTATTATTATTATTATTATTATTATTATTATTATTATTATTATTATTATTGGTATTATTATTATTATTATCATTATTAATATATATATATATATATATATATATATATCATTATTTAAAAATGGTTATTGTTATTGTTATTATTATTATTATTACTATATTATCATTAAGATAATTATTAGTATTATCGTTAATAATGTTATAGTAACTATCATTATTAATATTAGTTTAATTAAAACAAATATTTGTAACACCTAATTATTTTGATTACTATTATTATCATTATTATGAACACGATATAAAAGACGATTAAAAGCTATTAAACGAAACGATTAGGAAATAATGGGTAAGAGTATCATGATGAAATTAAAATATTATAAGATATTGATTTAGATAAAATTATCGTTCTTATCATTACTATTATTATTATTAAAAGTATCGTTAGTATTAAAACTATCATTTTAACAAAAATTATCATTTTAATAGAAATGTCATTGTTACTATAAAATATCATTATTATTATTATTTTAAATAGAGTTATTATTTTAAAGATAATATTAAAAATTATCGTAAATATTAAAGTTATCATAATTAGAATTATCGTTTTATCATAATGTCATCTTAGTAATTATAAATATTGATATTTTTATAATAATAATTATTATTACAAAATAATACAACTTTTACTTACTATCATTATAGATATTATTTTATCAAATAAATATGTGATACAAACATATTTTACTACGTGTAATAACTTACTTTAATAATACCTATCATATTATCTTTATGATATTAAATGAACCCTATAAATTTTATTACTTAATATATATAAAAGTATATTTTATTATATAAATTTAATATAAAATTTTATTTATTAATAAATAAATTATATTATTTACTCTAATAAATCTTTTAAAAATATTTAAAAAGATAAAACGACGATATTTAAACTATATATTAATCATGTATAGATTTTTGGAAATTATTTTGAGTCAAATTTACTTTTGTTGACTTTTGCATATTAGTCTCGAGCATTAGGATTGTGGTATACTATGACTTGACCTAATTTGTTAGACAAATATTGACCAACACATAAATATATATAATTAATTTAGGTTCGTGAATCCGAGGCCAACCTTGCACTTGTTCAATGACGTTATATGTATTTTTACTACGAAATACAGTATGGTGAGTTTCATTTGCTCCCTTTTTAAATGCTTTGGTAATATATATTTTTGGGACTGAGAATGCATGCGCTTTTATAACTGTTTTACGAAATAGACACAAGTAATCGAAACTACATTCTATGGTTGGATTATCTAATCGAATATGCCCTTTTTATTAAGTCTGGTAATCTAAGAATTAGGGAACAGACACCCTAATTGACGCGAACTCTAAAGATAGATCTATTGGGCCTAACAAACCCCATCCAAAGTACCGGATGCTTTAGTACTTCGAAATTTATAACATGTCCGAAGGAGGATCCCGGAATGATAGGGGATATTCTTATATGTATCTAGTTAATGTCAGTTACCAGGTGTTCACCATATGAATGATTATTTTTGTCTCTATGCATGGGACGTATATTTATGAGAACTGGAAATGAAATTCTTGTGGTCTATTAAAATGATGGAAATAAATGATTATGATAAACTAATGAACTCACCAACCTTTTGGTTGACACTTTAAAGCATGTTTATTCTCAGGTGTGAAAGAAATCTTCCGTTGTGCATTTGCTCATTTTAAAGATATTACTTGGAGTCTTTCATAGCATATTTCGAAGAACGTTGCATTCGAGTCATTGAGTTCATCAAAGATTATTATTAAATCAATTTATAGTTGGATAGTGGATATTATGTAATGATATGCATGCTTGTCAATTTTCGATGTAAAGAAAGATTATCTTTTAAAAACGAATGCAATGTTTGTAAAATGTATCATATAGAGGTCAAATACCTCGCAATGTAAACCACTATTGTGAATCATTTATAATGTATATGAACGGGTCCTTTCAGTTGGTATCAGAGCGGTGGTCTTAGCGAACCAGGTCTGCATTAGTGTGTCTAACTGATAAGTCGATATGATGCATTAGTGAGTCTGGACTTCGACCGTGTCTGCATGTCAAAAGTTTTGCTTATCATTTTGTGTCGAAAATTAACTACTTATCATCCTCAGGAAATTATCTGCTTATCATTTTTAATCTAAGACACGTCTTACTGCATTGATTGCATGAATAGTGTATAGACAAAAATTCATATCTTAGCATATCTGCTAAATCATATCTTATCGTATCTGTTACTTTAAACTTTACCTAACATATCCCACAAAGTCCTCCGTAATCTACGAAATCTTTTGATCTATATATATATATATATATATATATATATATATATATATATATATATATATATATATATATATATATATATATATATATATATATATATATATTCTATGTAATTAGAATACCATCCGTTAGCCAAAATCATTTCATATCGAAAAAAAATCCTTTATCCAATCGTACGAAATGGAATTCGTCATCAGTTCAAGTCACTCAGATTCCGAAATGGAATCCCATTCAAGCTCCGAAAGCAATGTGACCGGAATAGATCAACCAATCAGTCATCACCTATTCTGGATGAATTGGGGATGGGTTCGTAACCTCCTCAATCATTGGAGACAAGAAGAAGGTGATCCCTTCCATCCACCACATTACCCTCTTGACGAAGAACCTGAAGCACTTACCGGCGAACCTGTCCGAAACACCATGTTCTCGCTCATTTCCAGAGTATCTCGTCACGATTATATATTACATCAAATTTTAGATTTTATTTATCCGCTCGTCCGAACCGACAATCACCCCGGTGTAATAGAAGAAGTCAACGAGCTTCGCGCTCGGGTAGTGGCTTTGGAGAATATGGTGCAGAGATTACAAACACCAGCAGCAGCATCAGCATCATAACCAGTACCACCATCATCAACGCCAACAGTACCATTACCACCTCCAACCACAACCGCGTCGTAAACCTTAACTTCACAATCTGTCCCACGAGCATCAACGTCATACGCACCATAGATACCAAGGAGTACCAACAACAATAATTGACGAAGCATTAATTCATAACTTCATTGGAGAAACATTCCGCGAAGATTATGTAATCTCTAAAGTCTTAGAGATTATCTAATCTAGCCCTAACCATAAATCAGTTAAGCGAACCAAAACGATAGAAGGAAGAGTAGAAACCCTGACAAAAATGGTGTGTGATTAACAAGCTAAACTGGCTTTACCAACAGCATCAACAGTACCGTCAGCGTTACCAGCATCGTCAGTACAGTCAACATCCGAATCAACAACACCGATAACATCACAAACTCCGTCAGTTCAAGAATCACTGTGGACATCATTACGAATCAATAATGTGTATATTGTATCAACGAGTTATGAAGAATTAACTCATTCCTTCTGAAGAAATTATATGTATATTATATATATATATATATATATATATATATATATATATATATATATATATATATATATATATATATATATATATATTTTGAAATAAATCTTTTCGTGCTAAGCTATTGTGTGTGAATCTTAACTACTCGGTTAATTCATATTACAAATATGAAATAATGTACGTCTTTCGGCCGCAACTTAACCAGCGTTAACTACAATCTCTGTCGCAATTCAACAAATTCCAATTCATAATAAATCAAGTATATATTTGATTTTACACTTTCATCATCGATGTACCCGAAACTTTTCAGATAACATCATTCTTACTTTGTGAAATTCACAAGAATTCCATGAACCGAACATCATACATCAATAAATAACGAAGTATTGATTCATAATTTCAATGTCATTAAAGAAATACTGCGTAAAAGTTATGTACTTTTTAAAGCCTTTAGGGATTATTCAATTCTAGTTTCAACCGTAAATCAAATGAGTTTAATTTAACATTAACTCATTAAATCTATGTTACATCTGAAGAAAATATACATATATATATATTTTCATAAAGACTGTAATAAAATTCTTTTGTACAAAACATTAATTGTGAAAAAAAAAATTTAACGGGTAGGTAATACTCGAGAGATATATAAATTCACAAATAATATGTTACATTCTTCGAATCTGATTCAGCAAATCATCCATTATACTCCCTACTTTCACAACAATATACATTCTTTTATAGAAATCAAAACAACCATACTCATTCAAAATTTAATTACATATTCTGATTTTGAAATCTCAAAATTCAACTCGAGATATGACCAAAATCATCACTCTTAGATCCTTACATCTTTCACAAGCTATATTTTGACTTCGAAACTGTGTTAGAACATCAAATGTATGTTAACGATTACAATCTGTGTTCAAACCCTTCGAAAATTTCTGAAGACACTTCGAATGATGAGCAATCGAGATGATGATCCAACCACATGTTACCCACAGTTATGTACCTGAAAAACTCTTGAAACCAAAGTAAAAGTTTAAACAACGTATCCGCATCAGATTCTTTGGCATTTATTAGCAAAAATAACTTTGCGACTCCTATTCAAAGTTGCCAGTTTTGTCACAGCTCCAGCAAGTCAACTTCGACTTTTCAGTCAGACTAACCTTATTATAACCTTGAGATATACACCATCGTTACCAGGGAACCTTTTATATTCCACCACATTATTAGCAGATGTACCAACAACTTCATTACTCTTTGACTTTAGCCTATCCAAAAAGTCATTATAATTATTTATTGAAACCCCATCATTTACTCATTCGCATCTTGTAATGAGAATTGCCATACGAATCATTGGGAATTAGCAATCAGTATGTTGAAATCTCGCAGCATGTCTACGCCAACAGTTATATGTGTATATATAAAGTCTATCTTCCGGACTTAATTTGAATGTGAAGTTTCTGAAAAACACTCCGAACTACGAATTGGTTCTCCGAAAATGGAAAAAATGCTGATGAGGCAGCAAAAACTATAAATGACTTTAAATGGTAAAGGCTGGATGATAATGATGAAGTGTGCTGGCAAAGCGCAGAAAAAGAGAAGTTTTGGAACTGGAAAACGGATTGAGCAAAGTAGGAAGGAGGCTGTAGACAAATTACAAAGACTGAACCTGACTTTAAAGGATCCAAATGATTCAGTACCTGCTGAAGTCATTAACGAATACCTTGCTCCTGACTCTAAACCCCCGCGGACAATATTCTTCATCATCCTCTGATATTAGAAATTCTAAAATATCATCATATCTTTCATTATAAATATTCTCCATATTTCTGAAGATATTTTCTTAATTTTTCTTATTTGAAATCATTTACCTCTTCGCGCTATCTGTATTACATCATAAAAGAAACTATTTTAGTTTCTAAATTCTGAAACATTCAAGTTTAAAATAGGAATATTTTGAAGTAGTGTTGGGAACTGAAGCATGAATTAGTATAATATAATGACACTTGATCAACGTGATTATATTACAGTAAGTCATGCTGAGTTTCTAAATGGAACGTGATGATTCACAGATCATAACATCATCATGTGCCATGTTATACGACTCTTGTATTCTATTTAACCTCTAAAATATCAAGAAAATATTTCTTGATGATTCGTCCTTTTCCAAGGTATTCTAGTAATTTGACAAGTCAAGATCGTGCCATCACAATTTCCTTCCTAGAACATTAACAATGTTCATTCCGAAATTCATATCTGTGAATTCTGGACCATTACAAGCGGTGCTTAATCGCAAGAAGAAGAAACGAAAGGACAAAACTCCGAAATAGAAATTGGGGTATAAATTGCAGCAAATAAAAGAGAGCATTAACTGTGAATGATAATGATTATAGAAGACAGAAGCAGAGACTTTGAAATATAAGGGAACATATAAAGCCCAACGATAAACCAGAAATTATAAACCATATATATCGATGCATATAGCAATATAAAGACATGGGAGAACTAGAAATACTATAAACCTAAGAGTATAGTAGAAGTAAATAGATTCTTTCGGCGGTAGATGAAAAAGAAGAATGACCGATATGAAAGTTAGAAGTATATCGAGAATCAGAACTGGATGGAACATATTGATGAATACTTTAAAATATGAGTTGAGGGGGAAAGAATAGAAGGTGATGAAACATGACTAGGAACTTAGAAATCAACAGATTTAACTCACACAATGGCAGAATAAGTGAATCAAACCCTCTAGTGAATAGGTTAAGTTTTTTCTTTTGATTAATTTAGTCAAACCACAACTAAATCAAGTGTGATTAGATCAACACCTAGAGCTATTATTCACCACCTGGGTGATTTGGACTGAGAGAGAATCGGAGGAGCTCACTAGATCTGAGTGTGTGTATCAAATGAGAGGCTTAACCTAAAATGAAGAACATAAGACTTTATATACCCCTGCTGTTGACTCACCCATACGATTCATTCATCATACGTACGAGTTGGCTTCATCAGCCGTACGGGTGATCACTCACTCGTGTCTTCTCATTTAGGTTGTAATTGTGACTCAGCATCAACCGTGTGTATGAGCCTGTCAGCCGTACTAGTGAGGCTTCACTCGTACGTCTGACTAAGTCTAACATAGTCAAACATCTAAATTTCATTCCTGCAGTTCCTGTAACCACATACAAACACATATAGGATAATAACGAGCAATCATGGTGGCCTGTAAATTGTTGTACCTGCAATGGACGTGGGTAGATGTCTAGGGACTTGCATAAAATGCATCAACAGAAGGTGTGAATTGTAAGGAAACGAAGGAGGTGAATTTATAAGAAAATCTCCGACAGAACAATTAAAATGGACGATCGCATTTAAAGTAGATCCTAATTCCCTTGATTACCGGAGAGTCAAATCTTATTAAGAAGATTTTCTTCAAATCCCTTGAAATCTGGGAATCAATCATATCTACGTCAAATGATAAGATGAATCTACACTTACTCATTTCACTCTTCTATGTTAGATTCATTCGTACTCTTCATATAAATGGATTGTTTATCCAAATTATTCGCTGATGATAAAACTCTAATTTTCAGCCCGTATGCATCATGAAAACATACTTATTATCATTCACGACCTTTCCACTCAAATTTCGGGACGAAATTTCTTTAACGGGTAGGTACTGTGACAACCCGGAAATTTTCAACCAAATTTAAACTTTAATCTTTATATGTTTCCGACACGATAAGCAATATTTGTTAAGTTAAATTTCAAGAATTTTAAACTATGTTCATACATTCTTTAAACCTCGACCAAGTTCCAACGATTCACGAACCATTAAACGAATATGATTATATATGTATATGTTTATATATATTATAACTTGAAACGTAAACAAAATATTAGATTAAATACTTTATATGATTGTATCTGTTTCAAAATGTTTATCAATGGAATTAGAAGATAAGATCAAATGATTGAATTATCAGATATATTGAATTATGATTACAAGTCTTTGTTGAAAGGCCCACGTTGATTTGAGAAATCTTTCCATTTTAACAATATTCGGAAAATGGTAAAGTGATTTATAAATAAGAACAAATTGTCAATCATTGAGAACTAGACAAAGGTTAGTGAAAGATTGAATCTCATTAAGACTCGATTGATCTATTTAGTTTCAAACGTACAAAAATGTTTTCAGTTTAAAAAGAACTTTATTATTAAAACGTATATAACTTTTATAAATATCTAGAACCACTTTTGACAACTCATTACTTAACTAGTATGATAAAGATAACGATATTTATATTTTATTTTATTAAATATATATAACAATTTAAATTAATATTATATATATTTATACGTACATAGTTTTATACTTTTACTATACTTAAACTTTACCTTTACTTTATTTTTACTTTACTTTAACTTTAATAATTCACTTTAATAATTCATACTTTAATAATTCACTTTAATAATTCATACTTTAATAATTCACTTTAATAATTCATACTTTAATAATTCACTTTAATAATTCATACTTTAATAATTCACTTTAATAATTCAAAAATCTATTATAAATAGAATTCAATAGGTTTCATTATTTCATAGAAACTTGAAAATATTTTTCTCTAAATTCTCTCAATCGATTTACATATATATATTTACTCCGTATTATTTCAAGATGTTATTAGTATACATAAAATATTACGACGGAGTGCTGTCCGAGTGATTTCGAAATTGTTTTTCGAGTGGGATAGGATTAAGGAAATTATGGGTTATAGCTATGGAGGTGATTGAGTATGGTTCATGGGTATGCTCGTGAGGTCAATATAGTGTTTATCATTTCCGTTGCATCTACGTACCTTTCCTGCAATATTGAATCTCAATATTGATACGTGAGTACTCATAATTTAACTTTTACATACTAATAGTGTATCCCTGACTAGTGCTCGAGTATTTAGGATTATGCATGCTTGTACTTTTGATATTGCCCTTAGACAGGTTAGGTTGAATCTTGAATTAGTTACACTTGCGGTTAAAATAAGGTATAAGATATGCATGTCCTTGGAAAGCTAGCGAAAAATTAAGAACTTTTCCTTTAGATATCAAATGGTTTCGATGAACGGATTAGAAGTTATAATCAACTAAATTTTTGATATTTTTATTAAAAATGATTATTATTATCGTCGTTTTTATCGTTATTCTAGTTTTATCTTATTATTATTATCGTTATCAATAAAAGGGATTTATCATTAAAAATTGTTTTTTTATTATTACTATTTATTATCGTTAAAATTATAATTAGTATTATTATTATTATTATTATCCAATTATTATTATTATTATTATTATTATTATTATTATCATTATTATATTATTATTATTATTATTATTATTATTATTATTATTATTATTATTATTATTATTATTATTGGTATTATCATTATTATTATTATTATTATTATCATTATTAATATATATATCATTATTTAAAAATGGTTATTGTTATTGTTATTATTATTATTATTACTATATTATCATTAAGATAATTATTAGTATTATCGTTAATAATGTTATAGTAACTATCATTATTAATATTAGTTTAATTAAAATAAATATTTGTAACACCTAATTATTTTGATTACTATTATTATCATTATTATGAACACGATATAAAAGACGATTAAAAGCTATTAAACGAAACGATTAGGAAATAATGGGTAAGAGTATCATGATGAAATTAAAATATTATAAGATATTGATTTAGATAAAATTATCGTTCTTATCATTACTATTATTATTAAAAGTATCGTTAGTATTAAAACTATCATTTTAACAAAAATTATCATTTTAATAGAAATGTCATTGTTACTATAAAATATCATTATTATTATTATTTTAAATAGAATTATTATTTTAAAGATAATATTAAAAATTATCGTAAATATTAAAGTTATCATAATTAGAATTATCGTTTTATCATAATGTCATCTTAGTAATTATAAATATTGATATTTTTATAATAATAATTATTATTACAAAATAATACAACTTTTACTGACTATCATTATAGATATTATTTTATCAAATAAATATGTGATACAAACATATTTTACTACGTGTAATAACTTACTTTAATAATACCTATCATATTATCTTTATGATATTAAATGAACCCTATAAATTTTATTACTTAATATATATAAAAGTATATTTTATTATATAAATTTAATATAAAATTTTATTTATTAATAAATAAATTATATTATTTACTCTAATAAATCTTTTAAAAATATTTAAAAAGATAAAATGACGATATTTAAACTATATATTAATCATGTATAGATTTTTGGAAATTATTTTGAGTCAAATTTACTTTTGTTGACTTTTGCATATTAGTCTCGAGCATTAGGATTGTGGTATACTATGACTTGACCTAATTTGTTAGACAAATATTGACCAACACATAAATATATATAATTAATTTAGGTTCGTGAATCCGAGGCCAACCTTGCACTTGTTCAATGACATATGTATTTTTACTACGAAATACAGTATGGTGAGTTTCATTTGCTCCCTTTTTAAATGCTTTGGTAATATATATTTTTGGAACTGAGAATGCATGCGCTTTTATAACTGTTTTACGAAATAGACACAGTAATCGAAACTACATTCTATGGTTAGATTATCTAATCGAATATGCCCTTTTTATTAAGTCTGGTAATCTAAGAATTAGGGAACAGACACCCTAATTGACGCGAACTCTAAAGATAGATCTATTGGGCCTAACAAACCCCATCCAAAGTACCGGATGCTTTAGTACTTCGAAATTTATATCATGTCCGAAGGAGGATCCCGGAATGATAGGGGATATTCTTATATGTATCTAGTTAATGTCGATTACCAGGTGTTTACCATATGAATGATTATTTTTGTCTCTATGCATGGGACGTATATTTATGAGAACTGGAAATGAAATTCTTGTGGTCTATTAAAATGATGGAAATAAATGATTATGATAAACTAATGAACTCACCAACCTTTTGGTTGACACTTTAAAGCATGTTTATTCTCAGGTGTTAAAGAAATCTTCCGTTGTGCATTTGCTCATTTTAAAGATATTACTTGGAGTCTTTCATAGCATATTTCGAAGAACGTTGCATTCGAGTCATTGAGTTCATCAAAGATTATTATTAAATCAATTTATAGTTGGATAGTGGATATTATGAAATGGTATGCATGCCTGTCAATTTTCGATGTAAAGAAAGATTATCTTTTAAAAACGAATGCAATGTTTGTAAAATGTATCATATAGAGGTCAAATACCTCGCAATGTAAACAACTATTGTGAATCGTTTATAATGTATATGAACGGGTCCTTTCAGACTTGGTGGTTTAAGGTGGTTCGGTTGGGGTAATAGGTTTAGTAGTTGATATTGAGTTTTGGGTTTAATAATAGTTCAATATTTTATATGTTTTTTAGCCTTAGTTAAATTGATACGTGGATTTGAGAGAATGGGTCAGACAAATGGAGTACATGGGTATTTGTTGGCTATCTAATTGGAGATCATATATGACGTCCGAACGAGGGTAGTGATTTAGTGGGTGGTTGGTTTAATGGTCACATTCGAATAGAGACCGAAAATAAAAGGAACGTGCAGTAAACTGACTGGCAGCAGGTTTCATTGGTGGATTCTCCAGGTGGTGATGGTAATGGTTGTTACTTGCGGACGTTGAGAGATGAAAGAAAAAGATAACAAGCGAAGGTGATGGTTCTTGGTTGTTTAGGTGATCGAATAGAAATATAGAGGTATATAGTATCGTGGCAGTTCACGATTGAGCATGGGTTGATGATGGTGATCATATGAAACTAGGAAACAGTAACAGAGAGAAAATACAAGGTGGTTCGAGTTGGGTTAATAACGTAAACAGAAATAGGATATAGCGTATAGTAGAAAAATGGTTCGCGATGGTTGTTTGGATACGTTCAAAAGGAAACAGATATATTAAACTGTTAACCATGGTGGTGAAGTGGTGGAGGACAGTATTTGAGGGTGGTTGTACTGGAGGATGGTAGAGGTGGTCTACATATATATATATATATATATATATATATATATATATATATATATATATATATATATATATATATATATATATATATATATATATATGATACACTTGTAAATAACAATCAACAACAGATCTCCTCAATCATTTTTTGATTTATCAAAATCACGGATGGATTCACTAATTGAGAAATAATATTAATAATATAATAATAATATATTAATTAATAATTTTAACTTTCAATTGGAAAGGGATTGAAAACAGAAAAGGGAAACAAATATCTTGCATAGTGTAGCCATCGGATGATCCTGTACTTATTCAGAATTTTTTTTACGGATATCATTTCGTGCTCACTGCTAAACAGTTAACGTATAAAAGTGTTCCTAAAAATCTCAAATTTTTAGCTTAAATATATTTAATTATTTCAATCATTAATTGTTTGAAACTTGATCAAAAATGTTCGTTAATTATTTATTTTCTGTACCAAAATAATATGTACGGAGTACTAATTTTTAAACTAAAAAGGTAAAAATAATTTTATCAAACCTAAAATCTTTGTAATCAATTTACAGTCTAACTTTTATTTTAATCCTTCATAAACATGTAATATACTTATATTAAAACTAACGAAACGTCAACCGAGTGTTACTGACGTTTACTAAGTGAATTCGAAATCATATATATTCAATATATATAAACACGTTCTAAATAACACGTTTTATTTTATCGTACGTTATTTATATATTTAATTCTAACAATTAATATTTCAACTTATCATATATATATATATATATATATATATATATATATATATACATATATTTATATACATATCTATCTACAAATAGTTGCTCGTGAATCTTCGGAAATGGTCGAAGGTCAAATGATTTCATAAAATAGTTCAAAAATTTTAAAATTCAATTTACTAACCTTTGCTTATCATGTCGAAACCATATAAAGATTAAGTTTAAATTTGGTCAGAAATTCCCGGGTCGGCACATTATTATATTATACTAACTCATGCTTCAATTCCCAACGTTACTTTAAAAAGATTCATATTTTAAATTCGAATTTTTCAGAATTTAGAAACTAAAACAGTTTTCTTTATGATATAACACAGATAGCACGAAGAGATAAATGATTTTAGATAAGAATAGTTATGAAGATATCTCCAGAAATATCGAGGATATTTATAATGAAAGATACGATGATATCTTAGAATTTTTAATATCGAAAGATGATAAAGAATATTTGTCTGTAAAGGTTTAGAGTCAGGAGCAAGGTGTTCGTTAATGACTTCAGCAGACACTGAATCATTTGGATTCTTTGAAGGTATGTTTAGTCTTTGTAATTTGTCCACAGCCTCCTTCATGGTTTGCTCAATCTATTTTCCAATTCCAAGCCTTCTCTTTTTCTGAGCTTTGCCAACACACTATTCTTTATCATCAAACTTTTGGCTGTTAAGGTCGTTTACAGTTTTTGCTGCTTCATCAGCATTTTTCAAAATTTCGAGAACTGATTCGTAAGCTGGGCGCTTTTCAGAATTTTATAATGGAAGATCAAAATTCTAAGAGATATTTGTTATATGTATGCATATAACTGTTGATGTAGAAACACTGCGAGATTCAAAATACTGATTGCTAATTTCCCGTAGTTGGTGTGGCAATTATTGTTACAAGATGTGGATGAGTACATGATAGAGTTTCAATGAGTATAATGATTTTTCGGAAGGTCAAAGATCAATGAAGTTGTTGGTAAGTTTACTGCTAATGTGGCGAGATATAAAAGTTTCCCCTGTAACAATGATGAAGGGGTAATCGTTATAATAAGACTTATTCGAATGAAAAATTGAAGTTGATTTGCTGGAGGTGTGACAAAACTGGCTATTTTGAAAAGGAATTACAAAGTTATTTTCGGTAATAATAATGTCAAAGGATCTAGCACAGTTTTGAATTCAAAGTATGGTTTTGTAAGATGTGAAAATCTAATAGTGATATCTTCTGTTAATTCTTGACTCGGATTCTGATCTGTCAAAGTCAAAATATGTAATTGAATTTATATGAAATGTTTGTGTATCGATGTGAGGGTGGTGAATATAGTTAATGATTTTGGAATCAAAATTGAAGAATGTACCGTATAATATATTAATTGTGAACTTAAATATTTCCCGAGTATTACCTACCCGTTAAAAATTTCACAAGTAATATTTTGTACAGAAGAATTTTACTACAGTCTTTATGAAAATATATATGTATATTCTCTTCGGTTGTAATACATATTTAATGAGTTAATATACTGTGCCGATCTCTCCAAATCCATATGGACGAACACGTCATTCATCGATTTCATTGCGAGGTATTTGACCTCTATATGATACGTTTTGTAAACATTGCATTCTTTTGAAAAGGCACACCATAAATGAATATCTAAATCAAAGGTTTTCGACAGCTGATGATTTCTAAATATAGACAATCACCGTAAATAATAGTTTATAATAGTACTTCCATTGACAATGCAGTTGAAATAAGATACATGGTGATGATTTGGTGAATGCAACGTTTCCTTGAAAAATATGCCATGTAAGACTCCATGCACATAGCTTGTCTAATATATAAGCAAACAGCGGAAGACTTCTAGGGAACCTGAGAATAAACATGCTAACAAGCGTCAACACAAAGGTTGGTGAGTTCATAGTTTTAATGTTTTGCATAATCTGTACAAAAAGGTGGATCACAAGATTTCAGTTGTTTCATCCAGAAACGTTTATCAAAATATTCTACAATATTGAGCACCTTGGTAGCTAAACTTTAACGTTATAATAAGTACCCCTGTTTTAACGTACATGCAACCAACATGTACAATACACGCAAACCAACGTGTACTAAACTCAAATAGCATACGTCTATTTTATAGTTCAGGCTAGGGTTTCTATACCTGGAACAGACGGGGATGTCAAGCCCTATGGATCCATATACAACTACTCGCGCCCACCAGTTCTTATAACTGGCAGTTACTAGTTACCAAAGCTAAGGGATTTTTGGTTCAAACTCAGTGTAGAATTTAGTATGTACTTGTATCCATTGCATTTAAAATAAAGTGCATGTATTCTCAGCCCAAAAATATAGATTACAAAAGCAATTAAAAAGGAAGTATATGAAACTCACCTTAGCAGCATATAAAGTCGTTCACCAAAATGTGACTGAAACTCGGATTACCAAATAATCGTAGTTCTCAACCTAGAGAACATATGTTGGTCAATAAATGTCTATCAAGCTAGGTCAGGTTATAGTGTATCACAATCCTAATGCTCGAGATCAACATACAAAAGTTATCCAAAGTCGTTTCAAAAAGTTAATTTTGACAAAAGTTCAACAAAACGAGACGTACCTTATATAAGGATTCATTTACTCGGCTGGTAATATTCAAAAATCCACTTTATCAATCTTATTAACAAGTTGTTTAAATATCAATTGCAGATTCAAAAGCAATTTCAATTAACGTTAATCATAATTCAGTTGATCATAACTTTTAATTCGTTCACCGAAATTATGCGGTTTCTAAATGAAAAATTATTGATTTTTCGCCAGCTTTCCAACGACATGCATATCATATACCTTTTATCAGTAATATATGTATTTAATTCGTGATTCATCATACTATCTAATGACAAAATTTAGCATAAAAGCATGCATAAACATATATACTCGAGCACTAGATATGTATACACTATTAATATATAAAAGATAAGATATGAATACTCACGTATCAATATTGTGAATCAATATTGTAGGAAAGTACGTAGACGTAACAGAGATGATAAACACTAGGTTTGATTTGCAAACAATACCCACGAACATTACCCATAACCTCCATAGCTATAACCCATAGTTTCCTTAGCTCTATCCCGCTCGAAAACCCATTTTTGAAAGTGACGCACTCATAACCTCGTCGTAATATTTTAAGTATAATATTACTAATAATAATAATAATAATAAGATTAATAATAATAATAATATTAATCTTAATAATAATAATAATAATAATAATAATATTAATAATAATATTAATATAAATAATAATATAAATATATATGTATATATACGAGAGAGATTGAGAGTGTGCAACTGAGCCAGAATGATCGAGCTTTTATAGTGTGGCCTGAATTCCCCTGCCATGCGATCGCATGGCTAATGTGAGGGGATTCCATGCGATCGCATGGATCCCTTTTCCAACTCACACATGTAATTTAACTCTTCCCCGTCGACATATTTATTTATTAATATATAATATATATAATTTATATAATTAATTATATATTATATTAAATTCACGTGCATAGTTGACTTGTAATTTTTGTTCCGATAAGTCGTACGTCATCACTCGACTTATGTCCTGGTTTCGGTTTTTCGAATTTCCTTTCGTATACTGAGAAAACTTGTACTTTACGTTTCGTGAATCGTACCTTTGTCAAAATATAGTCTTAAATTATCCATAAACTATACCAATCGAGATATAACTTATACATTTGAGTGTTTTGGTCATTTACTTCTATAAATCATTGTCTCGCTATTTGTTAATATATATATATATATATATATATATATATATATATATATATATATATATATATATATATATATATATAATATATATACATTATCATTTTGAAATAGTGTTTTACTGTAGCAAAGTTACTGTAGCAAAGTTTTTTACGGTAGCAAATAGTGATTTTTGAAAACACTGTAGCTTTTCGGGTACTGTAGCAATTCGAAAATACTGTAGCAAATTAGTGTTTTACTGGTCCATCTTAAACGTTTTAGTTAACTTATCTAAATATTAATCGAATCAATAATCGAATGTTACTATCGTTTACTAAATAATTTGAAATCATATATATATATATATATATATATATATATATATATATATATATATATATATATACATATATATATATATACATATATATATGCACATTAAGTTATATATATATATATATTGTTCGTGAATCTTCGAGAACAGTCAAAGAATAATTGATTACATGAATATAGTTCCAAAACTTTGAGACTCAACATTACAGACTTTGGTTATCGTGTCGAAAACATTAAATCATTTAAAGATAAAGTTTAAATTTGGTCAGAAATTTCCGGGTCGTCACATATACTATTAAACTCATTTAATTTTCGGCTGGAACTAGAAATAAATAATCTCTGAAACATTAAAGATTACATAATCTTCACGGAGTATTTCACTGATGTAATTAATACTTTATTATTTATTCTTATTGATATTCCTTGGTGAATGATGTTGGTACTTGTGGAATTCTTGTGAGTTTCGCAAGGTACGAATGATATTTTCTGGAAAGTTTCAAGTATATCGAAAATGAAAGTGTAAAATCAAACATGTATTTGAATAATATACTTGATTTATTATGAAATAGAATCTATTAAGTCGAAGCAGAGATTATAGTTAACGATTGTTAGGTCATTAACGAAGAATGTACATCATAGCATATTAGTAACATGAACTAACCGAGTAGTATCTACCAGTTATGATTCACACGTAATAGCTTAGTACAAAAATATATGAATTTTGATCTCAAAATTCATATATATATATATATATATATATATATATATATATATATATATATATATATATATACAAGGTTGGAGAACTCGGATCTCGGAGAGATCTCGTTTGAACATTTTTGAGGAGATCTCGGCATCTCGGAAAAATCTCGAGGAGATCTCGGACGTTGACTTGTGTTGACTTTCTAGTTTATTTAATATAAATATGTATAAATATATAAATATATGTATATTTATATGGATTTTTACGAGAAAATTTGAGAAATGAGCGAGAAATTGCGAGAAAATCCAAGAAATTGCGAGAAAATTCGAGAAATTACGAGAAAATACGAGATCTCACCGAGAAAATCCGAGAAATCGTGACATTGACTGAGATTTTAACCGTTGACCGAGAAATCTCAACGAGATGGGAAAATATTCTCGGCTGAGTTTTGAAACCGAGATCTCGCCGAGAAATTCCGAGATCTACAACACTGTATATATATATATATATATATATATATATATATATATATATATATATATATATATATATAATATACATATAATTTCTTCAGGGGAAATGAGTTAATACTTCATAACTCGTTGATACAATATACGTGTTGTTGATTTGTGATGATGTTGGTGATTATGGAATTGGCGGAGCTTGTAGTGCTACAGGTTTTGCCGGTGTTGGTGATACTGATGGTGATGCTGGTGGTACTACCGGTGGCGCTTGTATTAGAAGTCTAGCTTGTAAATCACGCACCATCCTTGTCAGGGTTTCACTTCATTATTTCTATCGGCCCACTCATCTAATTTACAATTTGCACTAGAATATATAATCTCTAAAACTTTTAGAAACTACATATTCTCTGCAGAATATTTCTTCGATGAAGTTATGAATCAATACTTCATCGTTTGTTGTTGTTGGTACTCCTTGGTATCTACAGGGCATATGACGTTGATGCTCGTGGGACAGATTGTGAAGTTGAGGTTTGCGATGCAGCTGTTGTTGGTAGTGGTAATGGTACTGTTGGTGTTGTTGTCGGTGGTACTGTTGATGCCGGTGATGCTGCTGGTGCTTGTAACCTTTGCACCATATTCTCTAAAGCCACTACCCGAGCGCGAAGCTCGTTGACTTCTTCTATTACACCGGGGTGATTGTCGGTTCGGACGAGCGGATGAATAAGATCTAGAATTTGAGATAGTATATAATCATGACGTGATACTCTGGAAATGAGAGAGAAAATGGTATTATGAACAGGTTCGCCAGTAAGTGCTTCAGGTTCCTCGCCAAGAGGGGAATGTGGTGGATGTAAGGGATCGCTTTCTTCTTGTCTCCAATGATTAAGTAGACTACGAACCCATCCCTAATTCATCCAGAATAGATGATGGCTAATTGGTTGATCCATTCCGGTCATACTGCTTTCGGAGCTTGAGTGAAACTCCATATCGGAATAGTTGTCGAAATCTAAGGAATTTGAACTAGATACGTGATCCATCTTGTATAATCAGGGAATTAATTTTTGATATGAGATAGATTATAGGATTTAGATTGGTATTCTTCAATATATAATTTACATATGTATATATAATACCAAGATCTCATAAATTACTGAGGAATCTTCGGAAAATGTCAGGTAAAGTTTACAGTAACAGAAACGCTAAGATATGAATTTTGTCGATACACTATCTATACAGTAATTGCAGTAAGACATGTCTAGACTTAGGAATGATAAGCAAGTAATTTCTGACAAGAAATAATAAGCAAAACTCGGTAAAAATAGATACGGTTATAGTCCAGACTCACTAATGCATCCTAACAATTACCAGTTAAACACACTAATGCAAATTCTGGTTCCCTATGACCTCAAGCTCTGATACCAACTATGATGACCTGTCTAAATCCATTTAGACGAATACATCATTCATTGATTTCACAGTGAGGTATTGACCTCTACATGATACGTTTTGTAAACATTGCATTCTTTTGAAAAGGCACACCATAAATGAATATAAAATTCTAAGATTTTTGATATTTGATGATTTCTACATATAGACAATCACCGTAAATAATAGTTTACAATACTACATCCGTTGACAATGCAGTCAAAATAAGATACATGGTGAGGATTTTGTGAAAACGTTTTCTCGAATAAAGCATGTATGACTCCATGAACATAGCTTGTATAACATATAAGCAAATAGTGGAAGACTTCTAGGAACCTGATAATAAACATGCTTAAAAGTGTCAACACAAAGGTTGGTGAGTTCATAGTTTTAATGTTGCGCATAATCTGTATATAAAGGTGGATCACAAGATTTCAGTTGTTTCATCCAGAAACGTTTATCAAATTATTCTACAAGATTGAGCACCCTGGTAACTAAACTTTAACGTCTATATAATAAGTACCCCTATTTTAACATACATTCAACCAACATGTACAATACACATAAACCAACGTGTACTAACCTCAAATAGCATACGTCTGTTTTATAGTTCAGGCTAGGGTTTCTATACTTGAAACAGACGGGGATGTCAAGCCCTATGGATCCATATACAACTATTCGCGCCCACCACTTCTTATAACCGGCAGTTACTAGTTACCAAAGCTAAGGGATTTTCGGTTCAAACTCGGTGTAGAATTTAATATGTACTTGTATCCATTGCGTTTAAAATAAAGTGCATGTATTCTCAGTCCAAAAATATAGATTGCAAAAGCAATTAAAAAGGGAGCAAATGAAACTCACATTAGCAGCACATAAGGTCATTCACCGAAATGTGACCGAAACTCGGAATGCAAAGTAACCATAGATCTCAACCTAGAGAACATATGTTGGTCAATAAATATCTAACAAGCTAGGTCAGGTCATAGTGTATCACAATCCTAATGCTCGAGACCGACATTTAAAAGTTAACAAAAGTCATCTCAAAAGTCAATCTGACCCAATATGATCTTTAAATCTATACATGTTTATTAACATAGTATAAGTCTTGATAATTGAACGAATTTATAGTTTACCAAACTCAAAATATTATTTATTTCAGGAGCTATATTATATTTGAATTATCATGGCAATCGAACATGATTTATTATTTCACATAGTTTTCTAATACTTGTAAAATCGGATTATAGTGTTTATAAAGCTTTAAAACATGATAAAATGGTCAACTTTGACAATTGTTCAACAAGACGAGATGTGCCTTATATAGAAATTCATTTACTCGATTAGTAATATTTGAAAATCCAATTTATCAATCTCATAGACAAGTTGTTTAAATATTAATTTACAGTTTCAAACACAATTTCAATTAACGTTAACCATAATTCAGTTGACCATATCTTTTAATCCGTTCATCGAAATCACGCAATTTCTAAATGAAAAGTTATTAATTTTTCGCCAGATTTCCAATAACATGCATATCATATATCTTATATCAGTAGTATATGTATTAAATTCGTGATTCATCATAAAACTATCTAACGACGAAATTTAGCATACAAGTATGTATAAACATATATACTCGAGCACTAGACATGGATACACTATTAATATATACAAGATAAGATATGAATGCTCACATATCAATATTGTGATTCAATATTACAGGAAAGTACGTAGACACAAAGGAGATGATAAACACTAGGTTTGACTTACGAATAATGTAGTGACCCGAATTTTTCCATGTTTATATATATTTATTGAGATTGATATTTACATGATTAAATGTTTCCAACATGTTAATCAATCAAACTTGTTAATACTTGATTAATTGAAATATGTTTCATATAGACAATTGACCACCCAAGTTGACCGGTGATTCACGAACGTTAAAACTTGTAAAAACTATATGATGACATATATATGGATATATATATATATATATATATATATATATATATATATATATATATATATATATATATATATATATATATATATATATATATATATATATAGTTAACATGATACTATGATAAGTAAACATATCATTAAGTATATTAACAATGAACTACATATGTAAAAACAAGACTACTAACTTAATGATTTTTAAACGAGACATACATGTAACGATTATCGTTGTAAAGACATTTAATGTATATATATATCATATTAAGAGATATTCATACATGATAATATCATGATAATATAATAATTTAAAATCTCATTTGATATTATAAACATTGGGTTAACAACATTTAACAAGATCGTTAACCTAAAGGTTTCAAAACAACACATACATGTAACGACTAACGATGACTTAACGACTCAGTTAAAATGTATATACATGTAGTGTTTTAATATGTATTTATACACTTTTGAAAGACTTCAATACACTTATCAAAATACTTCTACTTAACAAAAATGCTTACAATTACATCCTCGTTCAGTTTCATCAACAATTCTACTTGTATGCACCCGTATTCGTACTCGTACAATACACAGCTTTTAGATGTATGTACTATTGGTATATACACTCCAATGATCAGCTCTTAGCAGCCCATGTGAGTCACCTAACATATGTGGGAACCATAATTTGGCAACTAGCATGAAATATCTCATAAAATTACAAAAATATGAGTAATCATTCATGACTTATTTACATGAAAACAAAATTACATATCCTTTATATCTAATCCATACACCAACGACCAAAAACACCTACAAACACTTTCATTCTTCAATTTTCTTCATCTAATTGATCTCTCTCAAGTTCTATCTTCAAGTTCTAAGTGTTCTTCATATATTCTACAAGTTATAGTTACATAAAATCTAGAATACTTTCAAGTTTGCTAGCTCGCTTCCAATCTTGTAAGGTGATCATCCAACCTCAAGAAATCTTTGTTTCTTATAGTAGGTTATCATTCTAATACAAGGTAATAATCATATTCAAACTTTGGTTCAATTTCTATAACTATAACAATCTTATTTCAAGTGATGATCTTACTTGAACTTATTTTCGTGTCATGATTCTCCTTCAAGAACTTCGAGCCATCCAAGGATCCGTTGAAGCTAGATCCATTTTTATATTTTCCAGTAGGTTTATCCAAGGAACTTAAGGTAGTAATGATGTTCATAACATCATTCGATTCATACATATAAAGCTATCTTATTCGAAGGTTTAAACTTGTAATCACTAGAACATAGTTTAGTTAATTCTAAACCTGTTCGCAAACAAAAGTTAATCCTTCTAACTTGACTTTTAAAATCAACTAAACACATGTTCTATATCTATATGATATGCTAACTTAATGATTTAAAACCTGGAAACACGAAAAACACCGTAAAACCGGATTTACGCCGTCGTAGTAACACCGCGGGCTTTTTGGGTTAGTTAATTAAAAACTATGATAAACTTTGATTTAAAAGTTGTTATTCTGAGAAAATGATTTTTATTATGAACATGAAACTATATCCAAAAATTATGGTTAAACTCAAAGTGGAAGTATGTTTTCTAAAATGGTCATCTAGACGTCGTTCTTTCGACTGAAATGACTACCTTTACAAAAACAACTTGTAACTTATTTTTCTTACTATAAACCTATAATTTTTCTGTTTAGATTCATAAAATAGAGTTCAATACGAAACCATAGCAATTTGATTCACTCAAAACGGATTTAAAATGAAGAAGTTATGGGTAAAACAAGATTGGATAATTTTTCTCATTTTAGCTACGTGAAAATTGGTAACAAATCTATTCCAACCATAACTTAATCAACTTGTATTGTATATTATGTAATCTTGAGATACCATAGACACGTATATAATGTTTCGACCTATCATGTCGACACATCTATATATATTTCGGAACAACCATAGACACTCTATATGTGAATGTTGGAGTTAGCTATACAGGGTTGAGGTTGATTCCAAAATATATATAGTTTGAGTTGTGATCAATACTGAGATATGTATACACTGGGTCGTGGATTGATTCAAGATAATATTTATCGATTTATTTCTGTACATCTAACTGTGGACAACTAGTTGTAGGTTACTAACGAGGACAGCTGACTTAATAAACTTAAAACATCAAAATATATTAAAAGTGTTGTAAATATATTTTGAACATACTTTGATATATATGTATATATTGTTATAGGTTCGTGAATCAACCAGTGGCCAAGTCTTACTTCCCGACGAAGTAAAAATATGTGAAAGTGAGTTATAGTCCCACTTTTAAAATCTAATATTTTTGGGATGAGAATACATGCAGGTTTTATAAATGATTTACAAAATAGACACAAGTACATGAAACTACATTCTATGGTTGAATTATCAAAATCGAATATGCCTCTTTTTATTAAGTCTGGTAATCTAAGAATTAGGGAACAAACACCCTAATTGACGCGAATCCTAAAGATAGATCTATTGGGCCTAACAAACCCCATCCAAAGTACCGGATGCTTTAGTACTTCGAAATTTATATCATATCCGAAGGGTGTCCCGGAATGATGGGGATATTCTTATATATGCATCTTGTTAATGTCGGTTACCAGGTGTTCACCATATGAATGATTTTTATCTCTATGTATGGGATGTGTATTGAAATATGAAATCTTGTGGTCTATTGTTACGATTTGATATATATATATAGGTTAAACCTATAACTCACCAACATTTTTGTTGACGTTTTAAGCATGTTTATTCTCAGGTGATTATTAAGAGCTTCCGCTGTCGCATACTTAAATAAGGACGAGATTTGGAGTCCATGCTTGTATGATATTGTGTAAAAACTGCATTCAAGAAACTTATTTTGTTGTAACATATTTGTATTGTAAACCATTATGTAATGGTCGTGTGTAAACAGGATATTTTAGATTATCATTATTTGATAATCTACGTAAAGCTTTTTGAACCTTTATTGATGAAATAAAGGTTATGGTTTGTTTTAAAATGAATGCAGTCTTTGAAAAACGTCTCATATAGAGGTCAAAACCTCGCAGCGAAATCAATTAATATGGAACGTTTTTAATCAATAAGAACGGGACATTTCAGTTGGTATCCGAGCGTTGGTCTTAGAGAACCAGAATTTTGCATTAGTGTGTCTTATCGAGTTTGTTAGGATGCATTAGTGAGTCTGGACTTCGACCGTGTTTACTTGAAAAATGATTGCTTAACAAATTTTGTTGGAAACTATATATTTTTAACATGTGAATATTATGTGATATATTAATCTCTTAACGCGTTCGATATTATGTGATAGATATCTACCTCTAGAACAAGTCCCATTGACTCACCTAATAATAATAATGAAGAGTCAAATATAAATTGGAATGATTCGTGGACTGATTCACAAGTTCCCGAAGAGGAACCGGAAGAAGAGTCGGAACCGGAAGAAGAATCGGAACCGGAAGAAGAATCGGAACCGGATGAAGAAATAGAACCGGTGGGGGAAATAATAAAACGGTTAAGTAAAATAAAATCCTCAACCAACCGACCAAGGTTAATTATGGTCAATGGTGTTTTCGCCAAGGAAGCAAAATATTGGGAGGATTACCAATTCTCCGATGAATCGGATTCCGACGAGAATTCCGATGATGTTATAGAAATTACCCCAACTGAATTTAAAAAGGCAAAAGAAAATAATAAGGGAAAGGGCATAAAAATAGAGAAATCTAATTCCAACCCCGATTAACTTTATATGTATCGTCAACCCCCGAAGTCCTTAAGTTGTAACAATGACCCGGGAACCTCTAAACCACCAGGTTTTTCTAAACCAATGTGGAAAACGACGGCTCGTATTAGGGGAACATCATATATCCCTAGAAACTTGGCAAAACGAACCAAAACCGAAGAAGAAGAAACAAGCGAGTCGGAATAAGATAGTTGTATTCGTGTGGTGTAATATATGTAATATAGTGTGCTTATGCTTAATGATATATGTAAAAATTGCTTGTATTAATAAGTATTTTTTTTTATGAATCTAACTCTTGTTCTATTTTACAGTATAAAAACACAAAATGGATAGACAACCCAATATTTTAAGAGACCTACCCGGAGACATGATTGATGAAATCTTGTCTAGAGTCGGTCAGAATTCTTCAGCACAACTATTTAACTGAAGGTATTTCATATGCCCGAGAGACATAATTAATTAATGTGGCCAATCTGTTATGATTCAAGTTGGGTCATACCCAATAACAAGTTGTCAACACTTTTAAGTATTTGTTTTAATGATAGGTTCTTTAAAACTAATACTAAGTACTTAGACTTTGAAATTGGTTTTCTAAAATGAAATGCTGGAAATAATTATATATGGATAATTATTTATTTACATATGTAAGTTTAATTATTTATTAAACTTACACTTGTGACTTATTACTTTATATTGGGTATATAAAGTTACATGCACATATATATGTAAAAATAGATGGAAGTATCATGTGTTTTAAGGAAATAAAAAAAAAATAAAAAAAAAAAGGGGGGGGGGAGGAAAAGTGGCGGCCAAATGGGGTTACCAAGGAGCCTCTTTACCTAGTTTTTCCTCCTTATTTATTATTGCTAGGTGCATGCTCCTCTTTTCTTTCAAGACACACTTCCATCTAGTTTAAAATTGCAAAAGTTTTTCCTCCTTCTTGCTCTCTTCTTGGCCGATTCTAAGGAGGATCCAAAAGAGGTTTTTGGGTTGATTTTGCAAGCAATCTAAGTACACTAAATCCTAACCAATTAAGTGTTGATAATAACTTGTGGGTATCAAAGGCTTGAAACTTCAAGTTAGAGGTTTTCTTCATCAAACATCATCATCTTCATCCTTGTTCTTCACCTCCTTTTGGAGTAGGTATAATTCTTACTAGCTTCTTTTACATTTAAGTGTATTTTCAAGACTAGATCTTTTAATGGAATTCTTGTTTTAAAAGGTTAAAACTTTGCATGCATAAACTTGAAAATTGCTTCCGCTTATACACATATATATACACGAAAATATATACATACAAAATGGATTTTGTGACTTGTTTATGTGAAGAGAACCATCAATGGTATCTAGAGCCAAAGTCTTGTTAATATGCTTCTTGTTTTGGCTAGTAAACTCATTTATTTTGCAATCTACCAACATGCATGAAAGTAGATTGAAAAAAAAAAAAAAAAAAAAAAAATTTTGAGCTTTGGTGGGTATTTTGGTCATGGCCGAATTATTTGGGTCCCAAAATGGGTTTGGGATTTCAAGTTTGGCCATGTTTGATGTTATGTTGTTGTTCACAATCGAGCCTAGACCGTATGGTTGATTGTTTGGATGATTTGGTGATTATTCTTGATTTGTAATATTCATTCATATGGTTGTAATAATTTTGTAATTTTTTGATTTGGAAAGTTGTAATTAATCTTGTAATTTGTTGATGTAATTTGTTCTATTTGGTTTGTAAAATAGAATAGGTTGTTATTTCATTTTCTAGAAAGATTGTATTAGGATATAACTTTGTAAAGAGAAAATGAAGATCCATAAAGAAGGTTACAAGATGAAGCATTTGAAGATTACAAGATTAAGTGGGAGATTTTGGTAAAAATCTCTTACTTTGGTTTAACCCCTTAGGTGACATTTGTTTATTGGCTAAACAAATGTCTACCAAAATGGCTCTTGATTGTGAACACTTTGTTATGCATGTTTGTGTATGTTTGTATGTTTGGTTGCTACAAGATCATCACATGTTAACACTTGCATAATACATTATAAAATGGTTATAATAAAAACATAACAATATGACACTAATAATTGGTTATTAGACTTGAATAAAATGGTTTATTTAAAAGTAATGAAATGGTTAAAACTAGTAATTGGTTTACTAAAGAGGACATGAAAATGGGTTTTTCATAAACATACTACACACCAAATGCATGTTGGTGTATAGCACTTTGTTTTCTAAACTAGAATGTAGAAAACCTAAAATCCCTTTACTAAAACAAGGTAAACAAGTTAAACGCCATCCTTTTGTGGAAACACTTAGACATATTAGGAATCTCTTGATGGGATAAAGGTCACCTAACCGTCATGAGTGAACTAATATGAATAAGGTACACTTCGCATACATGTGGGATAAAGGTCACCTAACCACTTGTATGTTAAGTCTACATGTCTACACAAGTAGGACGACTTGATTTGGGAATCATGAACTTAGGGTCACCGAAGCATGAGGAACAAATAGGCGTTGATGGGATTAATATGCCATGCATAAGGATTGCATGATCCCATAAATTAGAAGTTGCAAAAGGATTGCAATTGTCATTATGACTACCTAGCTAAATCAAATGACGGGATAAAGGTCACCTAACCGAAATTTGATTTACCGTTGGATTCTAATATTTAATAAAACAAATTAAAAGGGTATTGTTTATTAAATTTGAAATCAATACTTAAATGAACTTTGTTGAATTTTGTAGATGGCCGCTAATAACAACAACAACATGAACAACGCACCACTTAACTTTAACAACCTATCGTTACGGTCTCTCCTCGAGAAAGACAAACTCAACCATACAAACTTTATGGATTGGTTCCGCAATCTTCGGATTGTCCTCAAACAAGAGGATAAAATGTATGTGCTTGAGGACCCCATTCCCGATCAACCGGATGAGAGTGATGTGGAGGCAATGGCCTCTTACGACAAGTATTGCCACGACTCCCTTCAAGTCTCATGCTTAATGCTTGGGACTATGATACCCGAACTCCAAAAGGATTTCGAGCATCATAGCGCATACGACATGATAACACAATTGAAGGAGATGTTTCTCCAACAAGCACGTGTTGAGCGTTTCGAAACGGTTCGGGCGCTTCATGCTTGTCGTATGGACGATACCCAATCGGTTTCATCTTATGTACTTAAGATGAAGAGCCTTATCGATCGTGCTAACCGTCTTAACCTTAACATATCTAATGAGTTAGCCACCGATCTTATCCTTAACTCCCTATCAAAGAGGTTTGATCAATTTGTAATTAATTACAACATGAATGGGATGGATAAGAGCATAGGTGAGCTTCATGGTATGCTTAGGACGGCGGAAACAAGCATGGGTAAAAGGACTTTACCCGTGTTAGCAATCGATCAAGGTGGGTCTAAAGGTAACACCTCTAAGCCAAAGGTGGCTAAGAGAAAAGGACCCGCCCATCAAGGCAAAGGGAAGGGGAAGATGGTTACCCCAACCATCAACAAGGCTAAGAAGCAAAAGGTAGCCGAGAAGGCAAACCCCAAGGAAGACCCATGTTTCGGTTGCGGTGAGATGGGTCATTGGAAACGAAACTGTCCGGTCTATCTTAAGGAGTTGAAGGACAAGAGGGATGCAGGGCAAACCTCAGGTAATATATATATGGTATATATAGAGCTTAGTATTACTTCTTCTAATACATGGGTATTAGACACTGGATGTGGAACTCACATTTGCAATTCTTTGCAGGGGTTCAAAAGAAGTAACAAGCAAACGGGAACATCAAGTCTCTTCATGGGAAATGGAGCTAAAGTGCAAGTGAAAGCTCAAGGAGACTTTGTGTTAAAACTTCCAAGTGGCTTGGAACTTATTTTAAATGATGTTTTGTATGCACCCGATTTATGTCGAAACATTATTTCTGTTTCCCGTTTGAGACAATGTGGTTTCAATGTTAATTTTATTGATGATGATATCCATTTTTCTAAAGATGATATATTCTATTTCAAGGCTATGCCTTCAAATGGAATTTATGAATTGGTTCATGATGATGCATCATCTAGTAGCTCAATATACCATACTAGCACCAAGAAACTCAAAAGGGATTTGAGTGATTCCTATTTATGGCATTGTCGCCTTGGACATATAAACAAGAACCGAATGCATACACTTCAAAGAAATGGACTTTTGAAATCAAATGAAATGGATTCGTTTGATGTATGTGAATCTTGTTTACAAGGCAAGATGACTAAAGCACCTTTCAAAGGCACTTATGAAAGGGCTAAAGATTTATTGGGTTTAATACATTCGGATGTATGTGGACCCTTTAAACCCATAACTAGGAATGGTGAAAGATACTTTGTTACTTTCATTGATGACTTTAGTCGTTTCGGATATGTCTATTTACTAAGACACAAGGACGAAACGTTTGAAGCATTCAAAGAATATCAAAACGAAGTACAAAATCAACTCAATAGGACAATCAAGGTACTTCGTACCGATAGAGGAGGTGAATACCTAAGCGATGCCTTCCAAGATCATCTTAGGAGTTGTGGGGTCATCTCACAACTTACTCCACCCGGAACACCCCAACTTAATGGAGTTTCCGAAAGGAGGAACCGAACCCTAATGGATATGGTTCGATCTATGATGGCTAGAAGCTCGTTACCTCTATCATTTTGGGGTTATTGTCTAAGCTCCGCGGCTCGTATTTTAAATATGGCCCCAACCAAGAAAGTGGAACGAACTCCTCATGAGATGTGGTTTGGAAAACCTCCTTCTCTTTCATACTTGAAAGTATGGGGATGTGAAGCTTATCCTAAGCGTTATGTAGCAAATAAGCTACATGCTCGATCCACAAAGTGTATCTTCATAGGATATCCCAAAGATGACATGGGATATTACTTCTATGATCCATCCGAGCAAACGGTATTTGTAGCTCGGAAAGCGGAATTCCTTGAAACTAAGTTCCTTATGGAAGGTGATGGTGAAAGGAAAATAGATCTTGTAGAGGTACAAGATCAAGCCGATGATACACAATTGGTTGACACTAGCACTCAACATGAGGATGTTGAAAATGATCAAGTGGATGATCAAGGTACACAAGACGTTCGAAGATCTAGTAGGATTAGTAATCCTCCCGAGAGATATGGGTTTCTCGTGGATGGTTGCTATACGGTTGATTTGGATGAACCGACAAACTACAAAGATGCTTTATCAAGGATAGATAAAGATAAATGGCAGGAAGCCATGAACGCCGAGATGCAATCCATGTATGAAAACCAAGTTTGGGAACTTGTTGAGCAACCTCCTAGCTCTAAGCTAGTTGATTGCAAGTGGCTTTTCAAGAAGAAAACCGACATACATGGAAACTTGGATACATACAAAGCTAGACTTGTAGCAAAGGGTTTCACTCAAACTCAAGGGGTTGACTATGATGAAACCTTCTCGCCTGTGGCAATGCTAAAGTCTATTAGGATATTATTTGCCATCGCTGCTCATTATGATTACGAAATTTGGCAAATGGATGTCAAAACCGCTTTCCTAAATGGATATCTTGAGGAAGATGTCTATATGGTACAGCCCGAAGGTTTTGTCGATCCGAAAAATCCTAAAAAGGTATGCAAGTTAAAGAAATCAATCTACGGATTGAAGCAAGCATCGAGAATGTGGAATCATCGTTTTAATGAAGAGGCAAAGAAATTTGGCTTCATTAAAAATGGTGATGAAGCTTGTGTATACAAGAAGGCTAGTGGGAGCTCCATAATGTTCCTTGTGCTATATGTGGATGATATATTATTATTTGGGAATGATATAACCACAATGCAAGAAGTCAAAACTTGGTTAAAAGGTTGCTTCTCCATTAAGGATCTTGGAGAAGCACAATACATATTAGGGATTGGAATCTATAGGAATAGATCCAAGAGATTGATAGGTTTAAGTCAAAGTACATACATTGATAAAGTCTTGAAAAGATTCAAGATGGAAAACTCTAAGAAAGGTTTGGTACCTATTCAAAAGGGAACCGTTCTCAGTTCATCTCAGTGTCCTACCACGAAAGATGAACAAGAGAGAATGAAGAAAGTCCCATACGCATCTGCTATTGGGTCTATCATGTATGCAATGATATGTACTAGACCGGATGTGTCATGCGCTCTAAGCTTGACAAGTAGATACCAGAACAACCCAGGAAATAGTCATTGGACTGCGGTTAAATGTATATTGAAATACCTTAGAAGGACTAAGGATATGTTTCTAATATATGGGTCTGGTGAGGAGGAACTCGTTGTAAAAGGTTACGTGGACGCGAGTTTCCAAACTGATCGAGATGACTCTCGGTCACAATCCGGTTATGTATTCATGTTAAATGGTGGTGCGGTCTCTTGGAAGAGTGCGAAACAGGAAGTTGTTGCGTTATCCACTACAGAGTCGGAGTACATTGCCGCCTCATTGGCAGCTCAGGAAGCTGCATGGATGAAGAAATTCATCGACGATTTAGGAGTGGTCCCTTCCATTCAGGACCCTCTTGAGATCTTTTGTGACAACGAGGGTGCGATTGCTCAAATCAAGGAACCTCGTGCTCATCAAAAGACTCGTCACATTGAGCGGAGATTCAACTACATTAGGGATGAGGTTGAAAAAGGAAAGATATGTATTCACAAAGTTCACACAGATCAAAATGTTGCGGATCCACTCACGAAGCTTTTACATGGGCCAAAATATGAGGGACATGTTTGTGCATTAGGGCTTCGATATTCTAGTGATTGGAATTGATCTATTTTATGTATTGTAACGGAACGAATTAGTTCAAACTCATTAATACAATTATGGTATTAATTTAAATTATGAGTCATGTTCCAATTTAGCATATTTTATCCATGAATAAACTATTGTTCTAAAATTCCGTAGTTGTTCACATTTGTAGGAACAAGTGTGAGGTCTAGACTATTATGAACTTGGATTGGTTAACATTCAAATGGTGAATGTGGGGCAAGGTTGCGACCAAGGTTCATAGATATTTGTGGGACACAAATATTGGAAGACCCGCTCTCAAGATTTACTATATGGAGCCTTTGTGGTTGATCACATGTAATCTTGAGTAAAGGAGAATATCATTATATCCTCTGACCTGAGACACATATTGGGTTCAGATATTCACCGAATATTGTGCCTTGATTCTTTCCTTCGCTATTCTGAAACATGGTAGTACATAAGGGAGGCTTCAGGTATGGTACAAGGTGTAGTGTCTAGGACGTATGTAGTCAAGATGGAATTTGTCCCTCTTATTCGTTGAGAGTCGGATGTCTAAGGCCTGATAAAGTTAGATCTATAAGAGAGTGATCATTCTATGTCTCTTGGATTTAACATGACATCTAGGACAAAAGGATATATTGAAAGATTCACCTTAATCATATTCGAGGTGGGAACTCGATAAGGATGATGTTATTGAATGGCACTAAGTCATAACATATTGGGGGTGATGGACGGTAGTTAGGTGGTATCTGTCACTTGCATTAATTCCTTATGTTTCTCGTGCAAGTGGGAGATTGAAGGTATTTCATATGCCCGAGAGACATAATTAATTAATGTGGCCAATCTGTTATGATTCAAGTTGGGTCATACCCAATAACAAGTTGTCAACACTTTTAAGTATTTGTTTTAATGATAGGTTCTTTAAAACTAATACTAAGTACTTAGACTTTGAAATTGGTTTTCTAAAATGAAATGCTGGAAATAATTATATATGGATAATTATTTATTTACATATGTAAGTTTAATTATTTATTAAACTTACACTTGTGACTTATTACTTTATATTGGGTATATAAAGTTACATGCACATATATATGTAAAAATAGATGGAAGTATCATGTGTTTTAAGGAAATAAAAAAAAATAAAAAAAAAAGGGGGGGGGAGGAAAAGTGGCGGCCAAATGGGGTTACCAAGGAGCCTCTTTACCTAGTTTTTCCTCCTTATTTATTATTGCTAGGTGCATGCTCCTCTTTTCTTTCAAGACACACTTCCATCTAGTTTAAAATTGCAAAAGTTTTTCCTCCTTCTTGCTCTCTTCTTGGCCGATTCTAAGGAGGATCCAAAAGAGGTTTTTGGGTTGATTTTGCAAGCAATCTAAGTACACTAAATCCTAACCAATTAAGTGTTGATAATAACTTGTGGGTATCAAAGGCTTGAAACTTCAAGTTAGAGGTTTTCTTCATCAAACATCATCATCTTCATCCTTGTTCTTCACCTCCTTTTGGAGTAGGTATAATTCTTACTAGCTTCTTTTACATTTAAGTGTATTTTCAAGACTAGATCTTTTAATGGAATTCTTGTTTTAAAAGGTTAAAACTTTGCATGCATAAACTTGAAAATTGCTTCCGCTTATACACATATATATACACGAAAATATATACATACAAAATGGATTTTGTGACTTGTTTATGTGAAGAGAACCATCATTAACGCGAGATCAGTTTGTAAGACATTCGAAGAACGTTCCAAGAATGCCTTAATTTATAAAAGGCTTTCGTTCGAAAGATGGGGGATATCACATTGGGAAATCCATAAGTTACGATGTGTTTACTTTGACGCATATATTGCGGGGAACCCAAATGCTATTTTACGCAATGGGTTAAGAAATTATTTTGACTCAATATATCCGAATATTGGACTTCGTGATTTAGAAAAAGCGGCTAACATGCAACATAAAGAAGCATGTTATGCTTACGGATTAGTAATGTTCGCTTCTCACCAAAGTGAGAACAAGAACATCGGGCTACAACTATTAAACAAAACGTTCCCACAAGTGACGGAGTCGGTAATTGGGGTAAGAAATGAGGTTTTTAGATTGTTACGGGACTGTTGGACATTGCGTAACCCTCGTCCCTTTGACGACGTTACAACACGCTGTCTTATCAACGGCCATAACAGTTATGTTCCACAAGACCAAGGATGGGAAGTAATCCTAGTAAAACCAGAATGCATGACTTGTTTCTGGACGTATGAATTACGTGTCTTTATTGCCTTTGCTGAACGACTTGTGTACTAGCTAGAATTATCTTCACAACCATCTTGTATCAAATTTATTGTGTGCTATATTTCACGCTATATGTAAAATAAGCGGTATTGTAAGTTTGTAAAATATTGTGTAAAAGTTTGAACGCGAAATATTATTATAATCAGTTTTTCATATAGAATTGTAGTAGTTGAATTGTATATTAGCTACTAAGTATGAACTTAACGGGTAGGTACTACCCTAATTTAAACTTATAAAACACTAATATGAAGAAAAAGCTTTTATAAATGAGTTCATATTATGCTACGAAATACTATTAACTACTCTTAATATTCTGTATGATTAACTTGTTCCATTTGACTATTTTGAAGGAAATGGCACCGACTACTCGACACACCGTGAATATGAATGAAGAGGAATTCCGTACTTTTCTAGCTTCAAACATAGCCGCAGTACAGGCTGCGCTACATACCAACAATAACCTTGGATCTAGCAGTACAGGAAATCGTGTAGGATGCACCTACAAAGAATTCACTGCCTGCAAACCTTTGGAATTTGATGGAACCGAAGGACCGATCGGATTGAAACGGTGGACCGAGAAGGTCGAATCGGTGTTTGCCATAAGTAAGTGTACTGAAGAGGACAAAGTGAAGTACGCTACGCATACCTTCACAGGTTCTGCGTTAACATGGTGGAATACCTATCTAGAGCAAGTGGGACAAGACGATGCGTACGCACTACCGTGGTCAGCATTCAAGCACTTGATGAACGAGAAGTACCGTCCCAGAACCGAGGTCAATAAGCTCAAGACAGAACTTAGAGGGTTACGAACCCAAGGATTTAATATTACCACGTACGAAAGACGATTCACAGAATTGTGCCTATTGTGTCCGGGAGCATTCGAAGATGAGGAAGAGAAGATCGACGTGTTTGTGAAAGGATTACCGGAAAGAATCCAAGAAGATATAAGTTCACACGAGCCCGCCTCTATACAACAGGCATGTAGAATGGCTCACAAACTAGTGAACCAGATTGAAGAAAGAATTAAAGAACAGACTGCTGAAGAGGCCAATGTGAAGCAAGTCAAAAGAAAGTGGGAGGAAAACGGTGATAAGAATCACCAATACAACAACAGCAGCAATTACAACAATAATCGCAACAATTATCCCAACAATCGCAACATCAATCGCAACTACAACAAACGGCCCAACAACAACAACAACAACAGCAACTACAACAATCATCCCAACAACAATAATAACCGCAACAACAACAACAATCAGAAGCAGCTATGCCAAAGGTGTGAAAAGTATCACTCGGGGTTCTGCACCAAATTTTGCAACAAGTGTAAAAGAAATGGTCATAGCGCGGCGAAGTGTGAGGTCTACGGACCAGGAGTTAATAGAACGAAAGGAACAAATGGTGTCGGAACGAGTAATGGCGGAGCAAGTAGTGTCGGAGCAAGTTATGCCAATGTACTTTGTTATAAATGTGGAAAACCGGGCCACATTATTAGAAATTGCCCGAACCAGGAGAACATGAATGGACAAAGCCGCGGAAGAGTTTTCAATATTAATGCGGTAGAGGCACAGGAAGACCCGGAGCTTGTTACGGGTACGTTTCTTATTGACAATAAATCTGCTTACGTTTTATTTGATTCGGGTGCGGATAGAAGCTATATGAGTAGAGATTTTTGTGCTAAATTAAGTTGTCCATTGACGCCTTTGGATAGTAAATTTTTACTCGAATTAGCAAATGGTAAATTAATTTCAGCAGATAATATATGTCGGAATCGAGAAATTAAACTGGTTAGCGAAACATTTAAGATTGATTTGATACCAGTAGAGTTAGGGAGTTTTGATGTGATAATCGGTATGGACTGGTTGAAAGAAGTGAAGGCAGAGATCGTTTGTTACAAAAATGCAATTCGCATTATACGAGAAAAAGGAAAACCCTTAATGGTGTACGGAGAAAAGGGCAACACGAAGCTACATCTTATTAGTAATTTGAAGGCACAAAAACTAATAAGAAAAGGTTGCTATGCTGTTCTAGCACACGTCGAGAAAGTACAAACTGAAGAAAAGAGCATCAATGATGTTCCCATTGCAAAAGAATTTCCCGATGTATTTCCGAAAGAATTACCGGGATTACCCCCACATCGATCCGTTGAATTTCAAATAGATCTTGTACCAGGAGCTACACCGATAGCTCGTGCTTCTTACAGACTCGCACCCAGCGAGATGAAAGAACTACAAAGCCAATTACAAGAACTTTTAGAGCGTGGTTTCATTCGACCAAGCACATCACCGTGGGGAGCTCCTGTTTTGTTTGTCAAGAAGAAAGATGGTACATTCAGGTTGTGTATCGACTACCGAGAGTTGAACAAACTTACCATCAAGAACCGCTACCCACTACCGAGAATCGACGACTTATTTGATCAACTACAAGGCTCGTCTGTTTATTCAAAGATTGACTTACGTTCCGGGTATCATCAAATGCGGGTGAAAGAAGATGATATTCCAAAGACTGCTTTCAGAACACGTTACGGTCATTACGAGTTTATGGTCATGCCATTTGGTTTAACTAATGCACCAGCTGTGTTCATGGACCTTATGAACCGAGTGTGTGGACCATACCTTGACAAGTTTGTCATTGTTTTCATTGATGACATACTTATTTACTCAAAGAATGACCAAGAACACGGTGAACATTTGAGAAAGGTGTTAGAAGTATTGAGGAAGGAAGAATTGTATGCTAAGTTTTCAAAGTGTGCATTTTGGTTGGAAGAAGTTCAATTCCTCGGTCACATAGTGAACAAAGAAGGTATTAAGGTGGATCCGGCAAAGATAGAAACTGTTAAAAAGTGGGAAACCCCGAAAACTCCGAAACACATACGCCAGTTTTTAGGACTAGCTGGTTACTACAGAAGGTTCATCCAAGACTTTTCCAGAATAGCAAAACCCTTGACTGCATTAACGCATAAAGGGAAGAAATTTGAATGGAATGATGAACAAGAGAAAGCGTTTCAGTTATTGAAGAAAAAGCTAACTACGGCACCTATATTGTCATTGCCTGAAGGGAATGATGATTTTGTGATTTATTGTGATGCATCAAAGCAAGGTCTCGGTTGTGTATTAATGCAACGAACGAAGGTGATTGCTTATGCGTCTAGACAATTGAAGATTCACGAACAAAATTATACGACGCATGATTTGGAATTAGGCACGGTTGTTTTTGCATTAAAGACTTGGAGGCACTACTTATATGGGGTCAAAAGTATTATATATACCGACCACAAAAGTCTTCAACACATATTTAATCAAAAACAACTGAATATGAGGCAGCGTAGGTGGATTGAATTATTGAATGATTACGACTTTGAGATTCGTTACCACCCGGGAAAGGCAAATGTGGTAGCCGATGCCTTGAGCAGGAAGGACAGAGAACCCATTCGAGTAAAATCTATGAATATAATGATTCATAATAACCTTACTACTCAAATAAAGGAGGCGCAACAAGGAGTTTTAAAAGAAGGAAATTTAAAGGATGAAATACCCAAAGGATCGGAGAAGCATCTTAATATTCGGGAAGACGGAACCCGGTATAGGGCTGAAAGGATTTGGGTACCAAAATTTGGAGATATGAGAGAAATGGTACTTAGAGAAGCTCATAAAACTAGATACTCAATACATCCTGGAACGGGGAAGATGTACAAGGATCTCAAGAAACATTTTTGGTGGCCGGGTATGAAAGCCGATGTTGCTAAATACGTAGGAGAATGTTTGACGTGTTCTAAGGTCAAAGCTGAGCATCAGAAACCATCAGGTCTACTTCAACAACCCGAAATCCCGGAATGGAAATGGGAAAACATTACCATGGATTTCATCACTAAATTGCCAAGGACTGCAAGTGGTTTTGATACTATTTGGGTAATAGTTGATCGTCTCACCAAATCAGCACACTTCCTACCAATAAGAGAAGATGACAAGATGGAGAAGTTAGCACGACTGTATTTGAAGGAAGCATCTCCAGACATGGAATACCAATCTCTATTATCTATGATAGGGATGGCAGATTTATTTCAAGATTCTGGCAGACATTACAGCAAGCATTAGGAACTCGTCTAGACATGAGTACTGCCTATCATCCACAAACTGATGGGCAGAGCGAAAGGACGATACAAACGCTTGAAGACATGCTACGAGCATGTGTTATTGATTTCGGAAACAGTTGGGATCGACATCTACCGTTAGCAGAATTTTCCTACAACAATAGCTACCATTCAAGCATTGAGATGGCGCCGTTTGAAGCACTTTATGGTAGAAAGTGCAGGTCTCCGATTTGTTGGAGTGAAGTGGGGGATAGACAGATTACGGGTCCGGAGATTATACAAGAAACTACCAAGAAGATCATCTAAATTCAACAACGGTTGAAAACCGCCCAAAGTCGACAAAAGAGCTACGCTGACATTAAAAGAAAAGATATAGAATTTGAAATTGGAGAGATGGTCATGCTTAAAGTTGCACCTTGGAAAGGCGTTGTTCGATTTGGTAAACGAGGGAAATTAAATCCAAGGTATATTGGACCATTCAAGATTATTGATCGTGTCGGACCAGTAGCTTACCGACTTGAGTTACCTCAACAACTCGCGACTGTACATAACACTTTCCACGTCTCGAATTTGAAGAAATGTTTTGCTAAAGAAGATCTCACTATTCCGTTAGATGAAATCCAAATCAACGAAAAACTTCAATTCATCGAAGAACCCGTCAAAATAATGGATCGTGAGGTTAAAAGACTTAAGCAAAACAAGATACCAATTGTTAAGGTTCGATGGAATGCTCGTAGAGGACCCGAGTTCACCTGGGAGCATGAAGATCAGATGAAGAAGAAATACCCGCATCTATTTCCAGAAGATTCGTCAACACCTTCAACAGCTTAAAATTTCGGAACGAAATTTATTTAACGGGTAGGTACTGTAGTGACCCGAATTTTTCCATGTTTATATATATTAATTGAGATTGATATTTACATGATTAAATGTTTCCAACATGTTAAGTAATCAAACTTGTTAAGACTTGATTAATTGAAATATGTTTCATATAGACAATTGACCACCCAAGTTGACCGGTGATTCACGAACGTTAAAACTTGTAAAAACTATATGATGACATATATATGATATATATATATATATATATATATATATATATATATATATATATATATATATATATATATATATATATATATATATATATATATATATATATATATATATATATATATATATATATATATATATATATATATATATATATATATATATATATAGTTAACATGATACTATGATAAGTAAACATATCATTAAGTATATTAACAATGAACTACATATGTAAAAACAAGACTACTAACTTAATGATTTTTAAACGAGACATATATGTAACGATTATCGTTGTAAAGACATTTAATGTATATATATCATATTAAGAGATATTCATACATGATAATATCATGATAATATAATAATTTAAAATCTCATTTGATATTATAAACATTGGGTTAACAACATTTAACAAGATCGTTAACCTAAAGGTTTCAAAACAACACTTACATGTAACGACTAACGATGACTTAACGACTCAGTTAAAATGTATATACATGTAGTGTTTTAATATGTATTTATACACTTTTGAAAGACTTCAATACACTTATCAAAATACTTCTACTTAACAAAAATGCTTACAATTACATCCTCGTTCAGTTTCATCAACAATTCTACTCGTATGCACCCGTATTCGTACTCGTACAATACACAGCTTTTAGATGTATGTACTATTGGTATTTACACTCCAATGATCAGCTCTTAGCAGCCCATGTGAGTCACCTAACACATGTGGGAACCATCATTTGGCAACTAGCATGAAATATCTCCTAAAATTACAAAAATATGAGTAATCATTCATGACTTATTTACATGAAAACAAAATTACATATCCTTTATATCTAATCCATACACCAACGACCAAAAACACCTACAAACACTTTCATTCTTCAATTTTCTTCATCTAATTGATCTCTCTCAAGTTCTATCTTCAAGTTCTAAGTGTTCTTCATATATTCTACAAGTTCTAGTTACATAAAATCAAGAATACTTTCAAGTTTGCTAGCTCACTTCCAATCTTGTAAGGTGATCATCCAACCTCAAGAAATCTTTGTTTCTTACAGTAGGTTATCTTTCTAATACAAGGTAATAATCATATTCAAACTTTGGTTCAATTTCTATAACTATAACAATCTTATTTCAAGTGATGATCTTACTTGAACTTGTTTTCGTGTCATGATTCTGCTTCAAGAACTTCGAGCCATCCAAGGATCCGTTGAAGCTAGATCCATTTTTCTCTTTTCCAGTAGGTTTATCCAAGGAACTTAAGGTAGTAATGATGTTCATAACATCATTCGATTCATACATATAAAGCTATCTTATTCGAAGGTTTAAACTTGTAATCACTAGAACATAGTTTAGTTAATTCTAAACTTGTTCGCAAACAAAAGTTAATCCTTCTAACTTGACTTTTAAAATCAACTAAACACATGTTCTATATCTATATGATATGCTAACTTAATGATTTAAAACCTGGAAACACGAAAAACACCGTAAAACCGGATTTACGCCGTCGTAGTAACACCGCGGGCTGTTTTGGGTTAGTTAATTAAAAACTATGATAAACTTTGATTTAAAAGTTGTTATTCTGAGAAAATGATTTTTATTATGAACATGAAACTATATCCAAAAATTATGGTTGAACTCAAAGTGAAAGTATGTTTTCTAAAATGGTCATCTAGACGTCGTTCTTTCGACTGAAATGACTACCTTTACAAAAATGACTTGTAACTTATTTTTCCGACTATAAACCTATAATTTTTCTATTTAGATTCATAAAATAGAGTTCAATATGAAACCATAGCAATTTGATTCACTCAAAACGGATTTAAAATGAAGAAGTTATGGGTAAAACAAGATTGGATAATTTTTCTCATTTTAGCTACGTGAAAATTGGTAACAAATCTATTCCAACCATAACTTAATCAACTTGTATTGTATATTATGTAATCTTGAGATACCATAGACACGTATACAATGTTTCGACCTATCATGTCGACACATCTATATATATTTCGGAACAACCATAGACACTCTATATGTGAATGTTGGAGTTAGCTATACAGGGTTGAGGTTGATTCCAAAATATATATAGTTTGAGTTGTGATCAATACTGAGATACGTATACACTGGGTCGTGGATTGATTCAAGATAATATTTATCGATTTATTTCTGTACATCTAACTGTGGACAACTAGTTGTAGGTTACTAACGAGGACAGCTGACTTAATAAACTTAAAACATCAAAATATATTAAAAGTGTTGTAAATATATTTTGAACATACTTTGATATATATGTATATATTGTTATAGGTTCGTGAATCAACCAGTGGCCAAGTCTTACTTCCCGACGAAGTAAAAATCTGTGAAAGTGAGTTATAGTCCCACTTTTAAAATCTAATATTTTTGGGATGAGAATACATGCAGGTTTTATAAATGATTTACAAAATAGACACAAGTACGTGAAACTACATTCTATGGTTGAATTATCGAAATCGAATATGCCCCTTTTTATTAAGTCTGGTAATCTAAGAATTAGGGAATAGAAACCTTAATTGACGCGAATCTTAAAGATAGATCTATTGGGCCTAACAAACCCCATCCAAAGTACCAGATGCTTTAGTACTTCGAAATTTATATCATATCCGAAGGGTGTCCCGGAATGATGGGGATATTCTTATATATGCATCTTGTTAATGTCGGTTACCAGGTGTTCACCATATGAATGATTTTTATCTCTATGTATGGGATGTGTATTGAAATATGAAATCTTGTGGTCTATTGTTACGATTTGATATATATAGGTTAAACCTATAACTCACCAACATTTTTGTTGACGTTTTAAGCATGTTTATTCTTAGGTGATTATTAAGAGCTTTCGCTGTCGCATACTTAAATAAGGACGAGATTTGGAGTCCATGCTTGTATGATATTGTGTAAAAACTGCATTCAAGAAACTTATTTTGTTGTAACATATTTGTATTGTAAACCATTATGTAATGGTCGTGTGTAAACAAGATATTTTAGATTATCATTATTTGATAATCTACGTAAAGCTTTTTGAACCTTTATTGATGAAATAAAGTTATGGTTTGTTTTAAAATGAATGCAGTCTTTGAAAAACGTCTCATATAGAGGTCAAAACCTCGCAATGAAATCAATTAATATGGAATGTTTTTAATCAATAAGAACGGGACATTTCAAATAATACTCACAAACATTACCCATAACCTCCATAGCTATAACCCATAGTTTCCTTAGCTTAAACCCGTTTGAAAACTCGTTTTGAAATCGTTCGAGCATACTCCCGTCGTAATATTTTATATATAATACTACTAATAATAATACTTCTAACTATAAGATTAATAATAATATTAATCTTAATTAATAATAATAATAATAATAATAATAATAATAATAATAATAATAATAATAATAATAATAATAATAATATAAATATATATATAAATAGCAGAGAGATGTGTGTGTAACTTCGTCGAGAAAACTGGCCTTTTTATAGTACATTTGTGGTTCCTGGTGGCCATGCGATCGCATGGCTGTGATGCCCAAATCCCATGCGATCGCATGGTGTGCTGATCCAGCTCATTTTGCCTTGTCTTTTTGTTTTTTGACATAATATTTAAATATATTTTTAATATATATAATTTATATTAATTATATATATATATATATATATTATATTATATTCTCGTGCATAGGTGACTTGTAATTTTAGTTTCGATTACTTGTACGTTATCACTTGACTTATGTCCCGGTTCCGGATTTTCGAACGTTACTTCGTGTTTTAATAACTTGTACTTTACTTTTCGCGACGTGTACCTTTGTCAAAATATAGACTTACATTACCAATAACTATATTACCTGAAGTATATCTTGTACGTTTAATTGTTTTAGTCATTTGCGTCTATAAATTAACATCTTAATATATAATAATATTATTTTAAATCAAAACGTTTTATATCTAAGTTAATATTATATTTTATAACATTTATAAAATATACATACATTTTCATTTTGAAATAGTGTTTTACTGTAGCAAAATAATGTTTACTGTAGCAAATAGTATTTTTTGAAAACACTGTAGCTTTTCGAGTACTGTAGCAATTCGAAAATACTGTAGCAAATTAGTGTTTTACTTGTTCATCTTAAACGTTTTAGTTAACTTATCTAAATATCAATCGAATCAATAATCGAATGTTACTATCGTTTACTAAATAACTTGAAATTATATATATGTATATATCTTTATTTAATATACATAAATCAGTTTTTAAATAAACGTTGCAAGTTATTTATAATTAATTTTAATAATTAATATACCAATTTATTGTATATATATATTTATATATATATATATATATATATATATATATATATATATATATATATATATATATATATATATATATATATATATATATATATATATATATATATATATATATATATATATATATATATATCTATTTACAAATAGATGTTCGTGAATCGTCGGCCAATAGTCAAAGGTTAACTGAATATATAACATTAGTTCAAAAATTTTGAGAATCAATATTACAGACGTTGCTTATCTTGTCGAAATCATATAAAGATTAAGTTTTAAATTTGGTCGAAAATTTCCGGGTCGTCACAGTATCTACCCGTTAAAGAAATTTCGTCCCGAAATTTGATAGAGATTGTCATGGCTAACAATAAAAATGTTTTCATGACGATAGGAGTTGATATATAGAGTGTTATTACCATAGAGTAATATGGATAAAATAATTCGATTACTCTAAGAGTACGAGTGAAGCTACCGTAAAAGAATGAAATAAAGAAAATAGAGATTCGTCTTATCTTTTGACGTAGTAATGATTGATTTCCGAAATTCAAGGGATTTAGAAGAAATCTTCGTAATAAGATTTGGTTCTTCGGTAATTAAGGAAATTAGGATCCTCTTTGGTTAAATGCGATAATCTGTTTCGATTGCTTTGTCGGATATTTCACTATAAATCCACCCCCTTCGTTACCTTATTTCCACAGCTCAAATCTTCTATTCTTTCTCCCTCAATTCATACTTTAAAGCATTCGTCAATATGCTCCATCCAGTTCTGATTCTTGATATACTCCTAACTTTCATATCTCTTATTCTTCTTTTTCATCTGCCGCCGGAAGAATCTGTTTACTTCTACTATGCTCTTGGGTTTATAGTGTTTTTAGTACTCCCGTGTCTTTATATTGCTATATGTATTGATATACACGGTTTGTAATTTAGGTGTTGTTGTCAGGATTTAAATTTTCCTTTATATTTCGGATTTCCATGCTTTTGTTTCTTCTTCCCGACTTCAAGTCAAGCGAGTAATGGTCCATAATTCGTAGGTATGGAGTTTTGAATGATCATAATATACAAAGTAGAAAGGTAATAGCACGATTTAATTTGTCAAATTACCAGAATATCCGAAAAAGACCGAATCATCGAGAAAAATATTTTCTTGATAGTTTAGAGGTTAAATAGAATGAAAGAGTTATGTAACATGGTTCATGATGAGGGTATGATCTGTGAACCTTTATCACGTTCCATTAGAAACTCAGTATGACTTACTGTAATATAATCACATTGATCAAGTGTCATTATATTATACTAACTCATGCTTCAGTTCCCAACACTACTTTAAAAACATTCATATTTTAAATTCGAATTTTTCAGAATTTAGAAACTAAAACAGTTTCCTTTATGATATAACACAAATAGCACGAAGAGATAAATGATTTCAGATAAGAATAGTTATGAAGATATCTCCAGAAATATCGAGGATATTTATAATGAAAGATACGATGATATCTTAGAATTTCTAATATCGAAAGATGATAAAGAATATTTGTCTGTAAAGGTTTAGAGTCAGGAGCAAGGTGTTCGTTAATGACTTCAGCAGACACTGAATCATTTAGATTCTTTGAAGGCAGGTTTAATCTTTGTGATTTGTCCACAGCCTCCTTCATGGTTTGCTCAATCCATTTTCCAGTTCCAAACCTTCTCTTTTTCTGAACTTTGCCAACACACTATTCTTTATCATCAAACTTTTGGCTGTTAAGGTCGTTTACAGTTTTTGCTACTTCATCAGCATTTTTCAAAATTTCGAGAACTGATTCGTAGGCTGGGCGCTTTTCAGAATTTCATAATGGAAGATCATAATTCTAAGAGATATTTGTTATATGTATGCATATAACTGTTGATGTAGAAACACTGCGAGATTCAAAATACTGATTGCTAATTTTCCATAGTTGGTGTGGCAATTATTGTTACAAGATGTGGATGAGTACATGATAGAGTTTCAATGAGTATAATGATTTTTCGGAAGGTCAAAGATCAATGAAGTTGTTGGTAAGTTTACTGCTAATGTGGCGAGATATAAAAGTTTCCCCTGTAACAATGATGAAGGGGTAATCATTATAATAAGGCTTATTCGAATGAAAAATTAAAGTTGATTTGCTGGAGGTGTGACAAAACTGGCTATTTTGAAAAGGAATTGCAAAGTTATTTTCGGTAATAATAATGTCAAAGGATCTAGCATAGTTTTGAATTCAAAGTATGGTTTTGTAAGATGTGAAAATCTAATAGTGATATCTTCTGTTAATTCTTGACTCGGATTCTGATCTGTCAAAGTCAAAATATGTAATTGAATTTATATGAAATGATTGTATATCGATGTGAGGGTGGTGAACATAGTTAATGATTTTAGAATCAAAATTGAAGAATGTACCGTGTACCATATTAATTATGAACTTAAATATTTCCCGAGTATTACCTACCCGTTAAAAATTTCACAAGTAATATTTTGTACAGAAGAATTTTACTACAGTCTTTATGAAAATATATATGTATATTCTCTTCGGTTGTAATACAGATATAATGAGTTAATATACTATTAAACTCATTTGATTTTCGGCTGGAACTAGAAATAAATAATCTCTAAAACATTAAAGATTACATAATCTTCGCGGAGTATTTCACTGATGTAATTAATACTTTATTATTTATTCTGATTGATATTCCTTGGTGAATGATGTTGGTACTCGTGGAATTCTCGTGAGTTTCGCAAGGTACGAATGATGTTTTCTGGAAAGTTTCAGGTATATCGAAAATGAAAGTGTAAAATCAAACATGTATTTGAATAATACACTTGATTTATTATGAAATATAATCTATTAAGTCGAAGCATAGATTATAGTTAACGATTGTTAAGTCATTAACGAAGAATGTACATCATAGCATATTAGTAACATGAACTAACCGAGTAGTATCTACCAGTTATGATTCACACGTAATAGCTTAGTACAAAAAGATTTATTTTGATCTCAAAATTCATATATATATATAAAATACATATAATTTCTTCAGGGGAAATGAGTTAATACTTCATAACTCGTTGATACAATATACGCGTTGTTGATTTGTGATGATGTTGGTGATTATGGAATTGGCGGAGCTTGTAGTGTTACAGGTTTTGCCGGTGTTGGTGATACTGATGGTGATGCTAGTGGTACTACCGGTGGCGCTTGTATTAGAAGTCTAGCTTGTAAATCACGCACCATCCTTGTCAGGGTTTCACTTCATTATTTCTATCGGCCCACTCATCTAATTTACAATTTGCACTAGAATATATAATCTCTAAAACTTTTAGAAACTACATATTCTCTGCAGAATATTTCTTCGATGAAGTTATGAATCAATACTTCATCGTTTGTTGTTGTTGGTATTCCTTGGCATCTACAGGGCGTATGACGTTGATGCTCGTGGGACAGATTGTGAAGTTGAGGTTTGCGATGAGGTTGTTGTTGGTAGTGGTAATGGTACTGTTGGTGTTGTTTTCGGTGGTACTGTTGATGCCGGTGATGTTGCTGGTGCTTGTAACCTTTGTACCATATTCTCCAAAGCCACTACCCGAGCGCGAAGCTCATTGACTTCTTCTATTACACCGGGGTGATTGTCGGTTCGGACGAGCGGACGAATAAGATCTAGAATTTGAGATAGTATATAATCATGATGTGATACTCTGGAAATGAGAGAGAAAATGGTATTACGAACAGGTTCGCCAGTAAGTGCTTCAGGTTCCTCGCCAAGACGGGAATGTGGTGGATGGAAGGGGTCGCCTTCTTCTTGTCTCCAATGATTAAGTAGACTACGAACCCATCTCCAATTCATACAGAATAGATGATGGCTAATTGGTTGATCCATTCCGGTCACACTGCTTTCGGAGCTCGAGTGAAACTCCATATCGGAATAGTTGTCAAAATCTAAGGAATTTGAACTAGATACATGATCCATCTTGTATAATCAGGGAATTGATTTTTGATATGAGATAGATTATAGAATTTAGATTGATATTCTTCAATATATAATTTACATATGTATATATAATACCAAGATCCCATAAATTACGGAGGAATCTTCGGAAGATGTCAGGTATAGTTTACAGTAACAGAAACGCTAAGATATGAATTTTGTCGATACACTATCTATGCAGTAATTGCAGTAAGACATGTCTAAACTTAGGAATGATAAGCAAGTAATTTCTGACAAGAAATGATAAGCAAAACTCGGTAAAAACAGATACGGTCATAGTCCAGACTCACTAATGCATCCTAACAATTACTAGTTAAACACACTAATGCAAATTCTGGTTCCCTATGACCTCAAGCTCTGATACCAACTGTGATGACCCGGCCAAATCCATTTGGACGAATACATCATTCATTGATTTCACAGTGAGGTATTGACCTCTACATGATACGTTTTGTAAACATTGCATTCTTTTGAAAAGGCACACCATAAATGAATATCAAATTCTAAGGTTTTTGACATTTGATGATTTCTACATATAGACAATCACCGTAAATAATAGTTTACAATACTACATTCGTTGACAATGCAGTCAAAATAAGATACATGGTGATGATTTTGTGAATGCAACGTTTTCTCAAATAAAGCATGTATGACTCCATGCACATAGCTTGTATAACATATAAGCAAACATCGGAAGACTTCTAGTTACCTGAGAATAAACATGCTTAAAAGTGTCAACACAAAGGTTGGTGAGTTCATAGTTTTATTGTTGCGCATAATCTGTATATAAAGGTGGATCACAAGATTTCAGTTGTTTCATCCAGAAACGTTTATCAAATTATTCTACAAGATTGAGCACACTGGTAACTAAACTTTAACGTCTATATAATAAGTACCTCTGGTTTAACATACATGCAACCAACATGTACAATACACGCAAACCAACGTGTACTAACCTCAAATAGCATACGTCTATTTTATAGTTCAGGTTAGGGTTTCTATACCTGGAACAGATGGGGATGTCAAGCCCTATGGATCCATATACAACTATTCGCGCCCACCAGTTATTATAACCGGCAGTTACTAGTTACTAAAGCTAAGGGATTTTCAGTTCAAACTCGGTGTAGAATTTAATATGTACTTGTATCCATTGCGTTTAAAATAAAGTGCATGTATTCTCAGCCCAAAAATATAGATTGCAAAAACAATTAAAAAGGGAAAAAATGAAACTCACCTTAGCAGCACATAAGGTCATTCACCGAAATGTGACCGAAACTCGGAATGCAAAGTAACCATAGATCTCAACCTAGAGAACATATGTTGGTCAATAAATGTCTAACAAGCTAGGTCAGGTCATAGTGTATCACAATTCTAATGCTCGAGACCGACATGTAAAAGTTAACAAAAGTCATCTCAAAAGTCAATCTGACCCAATATGATCTTTAAATCTATACATGTTTATTAACATAGTATAAGTCTTGATAATTGAATGAATTTATAGTTTACCAAACTCAAAATATTATTTATTTCATGAGCTATATTATATTTGAATTTCATGGCAATCGAACATGGTATATTATTTCCCATAGTTTTCCAGTACATGTAAAATCAGATTATAGTGTTTATAAAGCTTTAAAACATGATAAAAAAGTCAACTTTGACAATTGTTCAACAAGACGAGACGTGCCTTATATAGAAATTCATTTACTCGATTAGTAATATTTGAAACTAATTTATCAATCTCATAGACAAGTTATTTAAATATTAATTTACAGTTTCAAACACAATTTCAATTAACGTTAACCATAATTCAGTTGACCATATCTTTTAATCCGTTCATCGAAATCACGCGATTTCTAAATGAAAAGTTATTATTTTTTCGCCAGCTTTCCAATAACATGCATATCATATACCTTATATCAGTAGTATATGTATTAAATTCGTGATTCATCATAAAACTATCTAACGACGAAATTTAGCATACAAGCATGTATAAACATATATACTAGAGCACTAGACATGGATACACTATTAATATATAAAAGATAAGATATGAATGCTCACGTATTAATATTTTGATTCAATATTACAGGAAAGTACGTAGACATAACGGAGATGATAAACAATAGGTTTGACTTGCGAATAATACTCACGAACATTACCCATAACCTCCATAGCTATAACCCATAGTTTCCTTAGCTTAAACCCGTTTGAAAACTCGTTTTAAAATCGTTCGAGCATACACCCGTCGTAATATTTTATATATAATACTACTAATAATAATACTCCTAACTATAAGATTAATAATAATATTAATCTTAATTAATAATAATAATATAAATATATATATAAATAGCAGAGAGATGTGTGTGTAACTTCGTCAAGCAAACTGACCTTTTTATAGTACATTTGTGGTTCTTGGTGGCCATGCGATCGCATGGTTGTGATGCCCAAATCCCATGCGATCGCATGGTGTGCTGATCCAGCTCATTTTGCCTTGTCTTTTTGTTTGTCGACATAATATTTAAATATATTTTTAATATATATAATTAATATTAATTATATATATATATATTATATTATATTCTCGTGCATAGGTGACTTGTAATTTTAGTTCTGATTACTTGTACGTTGTCACTTGACTTATGTCCCGGTTCCGGATTTTCGAACGTTACTTCGTATGTTTTAATAACTTGTACTTTACGTTTCGCGACGTGTACCTTTGTCAAAATATAGACTTACATTACCAATAACTATATTACCCGAAGTGTATCTTGTACGTTCAAGTGTTTTGGTCATTTGCGTCTATAAATTAACATCTTAATATATAATAATATTATTTTAAATCAAAACGTTTTATATCTAAGTTAATATTATATTTTATAACATTTGTAAAATATACATACATTTTCATTTTGAAATAGTGTTTTACTGTAGAAAAATATTTTTTACTGTAGCAAATAGTGGTTTTCAAAAATACTGTAGCTTTTCGAGTACTGTAGCAATTCGAAAATACTGTAGCAAATTAGTGTTTTACTTGTTCATCTTAAACGTTTTAGTTAACTTATCTAAATATCAATCGAATCAATAATCGAATGTTACTATCGTTTACTAAATAACTTGAAATTATATATATGTATATATCTTTATTTAATATACATAAATTAGTTTTTAAATAAACGTTGCAAGTTATTTATAATTAATTTTAATAATTAATATACCAACTTATTGTATATATATATATATATATATATATATATATATATATATATATATATATATATATATATATATATATATTTACAAATAGATGTTCGTGAATCGCCGATCAATAGTCAAAGGTTAACTGAATATATAACATTAGTTCAAAAGTTTTGAGAATCAATATTACAGACTTTGCTTATCTTGTCGAAATCATATAAAGATTAAGTTTTAAATTTGGTCGAAAATTTCCGGGTCGTCACAACGTGTTCCCGTTTTTTAGTAGGTTTTAGCATATTTACAAAAAATAAGGTATAGTCATCTATCTATGCAATTTCGTATCTGCTTCAATTTCAGTTGCTCACTAAGGTTGTAAATCTTCATCTTTTCTATTATGATAACGATTTAGTGTGTTTGATTGATGTTGTTGATTCGTTCCTTGCTCTTTTGGATATTATTTGGGTTTTTAATTTGTTTTTGTTTTAGCTACATAGGTTACTCTTTCAATGGTTTTTTTTTTTTTTTTTTTTTTTTGCTACATTCTCGGTTGTTTGTTGCTGGTTGTTATCTGCTTCCAGGTTTGTTAGGTTTGCTACATTTAGATTTTACAGGTTAGGTTTTTTATTTGTTTGTGTTTTTAATTGATAGTGTTGTTGATGTAGGTTGTTTAACTTGGTTTTCGTTATCGCATAAGTAAAGGTATTAGTTTACTTTCACGCTTTTTAATTATTAGATTGTATTTTATTCGTTGTATGTTTTTTTTAGATAACTGATAGTGTTACAATGTTTACTCGCTTTGTTACTCGCTTTATACTTTATGTTATTTGTTGTTATAATTCAGTAGGCTTATAACTACCTTTAGTGGTTTGATTCTTGATGTTATAATTCAGTAGGCTTATAACTACCTTTAGTGGTTTGATTCTTGATTAAGAATGCTAATAATGAAGTGTAAGAACAAAGATGATAATGGAGAGAAAGAAAGAAACACTTTGTAAGTGTGAGAAAATGGTGCAAGTTTAATGCTTGCATTCATGGCTATTTATAGCAAAAATATCACAAGTTTAGGTAATACAATAATATTACTTTTGTGTATCAATAATTGACTATCCATTTATATATATATTTATATATTATAACACTCCCCCTTGGATAGCAATTTTGTTTGTTGAAGATCAACTGTAAGTTACTGCCTCGTTAAAAACCTTGCTAAAGAAAACCCAGTGGGAAAAAAACTTTAGCTAAGGGAAAAAGAGTGCAGCATGGAGTTGACTCCCCCTCAAGTAGACATCGCTTCAGTTGTTACATCTTTTGAACATGTCTCATACCAATGTTATGAACGTGTGTTCTGAAAATAGCAGTTGGAAGTGCTTTCGTGAAAAGATCAGCAGAGTTTTTGCTGGATTGAACATATCTCATTTCAATCTCGTTGTCCTTAATGAGATTTTGAGTGTATGAGAAGAATCTAGGAGGTATGTGTTTGGTTCGGTCACTTTTGATATACCCTTCTTTCATTTGTGCTATGCAAGCTGCATTATCTTCATAGATAATTGTTGAACTTTTATCGCGTTCTAGTCCACAAGAATCAGTAATGATTTGTGTCATTGATCTCAACCAAAAACATTCCCGAGTAGCTTCATGTAATGCAATCACTTCGGCATGATTTGATGATGTAGCAACAAGTGTTTGTTTTTTAGAACGCCATGATATTGCAGTACCTCCATTTAGGAATACATATCCAGTTTGAGATTTAGCTTTATGTGGATCAGATAAATAACCTGCATCAGCATAACCAACCAAATCTTGTTTTGATTCGTTAGAATAAAATAATCCTAAATCAGTAGTTCCTCGAAGGTATCGAAATATGTGTTTGATCCCATTCCAGTGTCTTTTGGTAGGAGCAGAGCTGAACCTTGCCAACAAATTAACTGCAAAAGAAATGTCAGGTCTTGTACAATTTGTAAGATACATAAGAGCTCCAATTGCACTAAGATATGGTACTTCTGGTCCAAGAATATCTTCATGATCTTCACATGGACGAAATGGATCAGTTTCAACATTGAGTGATCTAACAACCATAGGAGTACTTAATGGTTTTGCCTTGTCCATATTGAAACGTTTCAGAATCTTTTCAGTATATGTTGTTTGATGTACAAGTAAACCATTAGGCATATGCTCAATTTGTAAACCAAGGCAATACTTGGTTTTTCTGAGATCTTTCATTTCAAATTCTTTCTTTAGAAGTTGAATGGCTTCATGGATCTCTTTATTTGTACCTATGATGTTAAGATCATCAACATAAACAGCTATGATCACATATCCGGATGTTGTTTTCTTAATGAAAACACAAGGACAAGTAAGGTTATTTGTATACCCTTTGCTTATCAAGTAATCACTTAATCGGTTATACCACATACATCCCGATTGTTTTAACCCATATAAAGATCTTTGTAATTTAATCGAATACATTTTTTTAGGTTTTGCATTTGATGCTTCTGGTACCTTAAATCCTTCAGGTATCTTCATATATATATCACTATCAAGTGATCCATATAGATAAGCAGTCACAACATCCATGAGATGCATTTCTAAATTTTTAGAAACTGCCAGGCTGATTAAGTATCTAAAAGTAATTGCATCCATAACAGGGGAATAAGTTTCTTCATAATCAATTCCCGGTCTTTGAGAAAAACCTTGAGCTACAAGTCTAGCTTTATACCTTGTAACTTCATTTTTCTCATTTCTTTTTCGGACAAAAATCCATCTGTATCCTACAGGTTTCACATCTTTAGGAGTGAGAATGATGGATCCGAAAACTTTTCTTTTATTGAGTGATTCTAATTCAGCTCGTATTGCTTCTTTTCATTGAGCCCAATCATGTCTATTTTGACATTCAACCATAGATGTTAGTTCTGGATCATCATCATTATTCATGATGTCATATGCAACATTAAATGAAAATTTCTCATCAAGATTTTTCATTTCATTTCGGTTCCATAATATTTTTGAATGTGCATAATTGATTGCAATTTCTGTATTGACATCATCAATCTCCTCTACAGTAGGAGTACTGATTTGTGGTTCTTCTTGAACACTTTCTTTTACCTTATTATCAGCTGATTTTCTTTTTCGAGGATTTTTATCTTTGAAACCAACTGGTCTCCCACGTTTCAGACGTGGCATAGATTCTTGAGTGACTACATTATCAGTTTTCCGATTTGGAATCTCAACTCGAGCTGGAGTATTAACTGCTGGTATATATGATTTAGTCACCCTTTTTGTATCTGTGAATGCATCAGGCAATTGATTTGCAAGTTCTTGTATATGCATTATCTTTTGAACTTCTATCTCGCATTCTTTTGTGCGAGGATCAAGATACTTTAATTGAGGTTCACACCATGAAACATCATTTTCTTTATTTTTTATTTCTCCCCCTAATCTAGAAAACAATGTTTCATTAAAATGACAATCAACAAAACGTGCTGTAAAAACATCACCTGTCATAGGTTCAATATACCTTATGATTGAAGATGTTTCATATCCAACATATATTCCCAACCTCCTTTGAGGACCTATTTTTGTACGTTGTGGTGGCGCAATTGGAACATATACTGCGCAACCAAATGTTCTAAGGTGGGAAATATTTGGCTCTTGACCAAAAGCAAGTTGTAGGGGGGAATATTTATGACTTGCACTTGGTCTGATGCGAATCAATGCAGCAGCATGTAAAATTGCATGACCCCATATAGATACAGGGAGTTTTGTTCTCATTATCAATGGTCTAGCGATTAACTGTAAACGTTTAATCAGTGACTCGGCTAAACCATTTTGTGTATGCACATGAGCAACAGAATGTTCAACAACAATTCCTATAGACATGCAATAGTCATTAAATGCTTGAGATGTAAACTCACCAGCATTATCAAGTCTCACCTTTTTAATGATGTAATCAGGAAAATGTGCTCTCAATTTAATAATTTCGGCAAGAAATTTTTCAAATGCCACATTACGGCTTGATAACAGACAAACATGAGACCATCTACTAGATGCGTCTATTAGGACCATGAAATATCTAAATGGTCCACATGGTGGATGAATTGGTCCACAAATATCACCTTGAATTCTTTCAAGAAACATTGGTGATTCTTTCTCAACCTTAAGTGGTGAGGGTCTAGTTATCAATTTTCCAAGAGAGCAAGATATACATGGAACCATTGTATCATGAAGGATTTTTCTATCCTTCAGTGGATGTCCATGTGTACATTCAATAATTCTTTTCATCATTGTTGATCCTGGATGGCCCAATCTGTTATGCCATAAATTAAATACACCAGGATCAATATACTTTTCTTTAATCACCATATGTGCTTCTGGTACATTTATATGTGTATAATGTAATCTAGAATTAAGTCTTGGCAGTTTTTCAATCACGTGATTCTTGTTAGTGATACTTAAATATTTCTCATTTTCTGCCGTTACTGACTGATAATCATATCCATTAAGGTATATGTCAGAAAAAACTCAATAAATTTCTGCTTGACTTAGGAGAGAATAAGGCATTATTAATTAAAAATGTTGTACCGTTTGGTAATATGAATTTTGCCTTTCCTATCCCTTCTATCAAGTTAGCAGCACCTGATATTGTATGTATAGTTCCTTCCGTTGGTTTCAAATCAATGAAATATTTTTCAGATTTAAGTATAGTGTGTGTAGTACCACTATCTGCTATACAGAGATCTCCACTACTTGATTGATGTTGTGTTCCAGCAGAATTCATATTAAACTTCATATATAAGAAACAAACAGTAAGTATATAAATGTTACACAAAATGTTTATTACACACAAATAGATAAAACTGAAACATTTGACATACATAGAATTGAAACATCAAACATAGAACTGGAACATTTGATAAAATATATAGAACTGAAACATTTGAGAAAACATGATGACAAAGGTTAAATCGTTTTATTTATAAAAGAAACATATTAATTTAATTCAATAAATCTTCATATAAATCAGATGGTTGCTCAGTGACTGTTGGATCAATATTATTCACAAAATTTACTTCCTTTTCTTTACCTTTCAGCGAATCCTGATACATCTTAACAAGATGTTTAGATGTTCGGCAAGTATTAGCCCAGTGGCCCATTCTACCACATCTGTAACAAGATTCTTCAGAATTTTTAGAAGAATTTTCTTCAACATCTTGTTTAGTGGGCTTGTTTTGTGGTTGATATTTATATTTTCGTGGATTATTATTTCTTTGACCACCACGGCCACGACCACGGCCACGTCCACGCCCATTCCCATTACCATAAGGATGGTTTCTACCATAGTTATGGCTTTTGGCATGATGATGGCGATGGTTATTATAACCACGACCTTGCCCGCGTCCTTGTCCCTGTTTATAATTATTTGCAGTATTTGCTTCAGGGATTGCAAGTGTACCAGTAGGACGGGATTGCTGATTTTTCATTAATAGCTCATCATTTTGCTCTGTAACCAAGAGATATGAATTAAGTTCAGGATATGTGTTGAACTTTAGCATTCTCAAATTTCTTTGCACTGTGATGTTGGCAGCATTCATTGTGGAGAAAGTTTTCTCCAACATGTCTGCATCACTTATTTCATGTCCACAGAATTTAAGTTGTGAGACTGTATTATACAGAGCTGAGCTGTATTCATTTACTTTCTTAAAGTCTTGGAACCTTAATGTTCTCCATTGATCCATAGCAGCTGGAAGTAAAATTTCTCTTTGATTATTGAATCTGCTTTTGAGACCTTCCCATAAAACATGGGGATCTTCTACAGTCACATAATTATTTTGTAAGCATTCATCAATATGTTGATGAATAAAGAAACACGCCGTTGCTTGTTCTTTTTCAGAACAAGTGTTGTTTTCATTTATGGTTTCAAGAATGCCCATTGATTTAAGATGCATTTTTACTTTTATAACCCATGACATGTAGTTATTTCCCGTTGATTCTAAAGGAGTAAATTTAAGCTTTTCCAGATTCGACATTTTCTATTATCAAAAATTAAAACAAACAAGAAGATAAATTAGAGTCAATTTATATTCATAAGTATATAAACATTAAACATAAATTTAATATAACATAAATGATAAGTAGGCGACAGTGTCGACCATATGTAAGCAATCATAAATAAATGTTATATAACATAAATGATAATTATGTGACAGTGTCGACCATATAAATGTTAGATAATAGAAATATAAATGTTAGTAACATAAATGATAATTATGCGACAGTGTCTACCATATAAATGTTAGATAATAGAAATATAAATGTTAGTAACATAAATGATAATTAGGCGACAGTGTCGACCATATATTATTCAGGTGGTATAACCTACTATATATCATTTAGGTGGCAGAGCCAACCATAATTAGTATTAAGATTATCGTGCTGATAACGTGTTATAATTCAGTAGGCTTATAACTACCTTTAGTGGTTTGATTCTTGATGTTATAATTCAGTAGGCTTATAACTACCTTTAGTGGTTTGATTCTTGATTAAGAATGCTAATAATGAAGTGTAAGAACAAAGATGATAATGGAGAGAAAGAAAGAAACACTTTGTAAGTGTGAGAAAATGGTGCAAGTTTAATGCTTGCATTCATGGCTATTTATAGCAAAAATATCACAAGTTTAGGTAATACAATAATATTACTTTTGTGTATCAATAATTGACTACCCATTTATATATATAGTTATATATTATAACATTTGTTATATAGTATGAGTTAGCAATAATAATATATCTTATAGATTAATGAAAGCTTGGTATTCTAGTCGCTAACGAATTGAATGTATATTTTGTGGATGATAAAAATCATATAGTCAAGAAGTGATCACCATTATAGGTGTCAAAGTAGTCCGATCAAACGAGTTTGCAAATCGGGTAACTGTTAGAACATAATGATGTGAATTGTACATGGTATTAATGTGTTAATTGGCCATTGTAAGGAAGATAGATGTTGGTACTTATTTCCGGCTAGCGGTTATACGTACCATTACATGCCTAGAATGACTTAACGTGATGGAGTGTGTTGTCGATTGATGTTTATCCTCGAGACGGATCCCTACAGAATCGGATCACGATAGAGTGTACATTGGGGTGGCTTAATCAATCTTGCGGATGAAACTATGAGATCCGTCTACCACTGTGAGGCTAAGCAGTGAGATTCTAGAGAGAGAAAGTACTATGTGAGAGAGAAAATGCGTTCTCAATCACAAGTGATTAGTCTGTGTAAAGTGATGACCCAAGGGATCTGTTTATAGGCATAAGTCCTCCATGATATTCGGAGATACGTGTAATGTTATGATTGGTTGATTCTATGCGAAGATTATGCTTCCTATCTTTACGCTGCATAGTGACCTAGCATGTGTGCTGCTCACGTGCTTAATTTTAAGGGCTTAAGCATAGATAGCTGCCTCCAGGTCTTATGTAAAATGTCGAGCGGCCTTTTATGTATTCTGGACGTAAGACAATAAAAGTATAAAAATGTCCGTATTGCTATTCTTTATGCATTTTGGATACATAAAGTATGTTTTTATGCGTGTAGACCATAGGATACACCATTAATAGACATTATTCTGTCACGATTGAGGAAAAGAGTTAGCTATCAATTTGCTACTTCAAAATTAGAGATTATAACCTCGTGACAGCAACATCTCTTATCAACTATTTATGCGTTTGATGTGCATCGTTATCTATAGTCAGTGGGGGAACTTGACCCCGACTCGAGAGGGGGCGAAACTAATTGAAGGGGGTAAGAAACTAATCGAAGGGGGGGGGGGGTAAACACTAAAAAAAACCTTATTTTTTCGTAAATTTTTTTTTTTTTAGTGTAAATTTTTTTTTCTTCCCGAAATCGAGGGGGGGGCGGATACCCCCTTTTGTCCCTTAAATGTTCCGCCGACTATAGTTACAGGTTTGTTGTGTGATTCGTGTCTTTTGTATAGGTTGTTAGCAATGATAATCTTTTTCATGTATAGCCGATATTATTTGCTGCATATATTGAGATGTAAGCACAAAGGGAATCAATAGAGAACAATTCATTATTTCAGATGTGGTATTCGACAAAAAACTATGAAAACCAAATGAAAAAAACGCTATCAAAGTGATAAAATTCGATTTCAACACCATCACATCTACGCACCTTAATAAAAAGAAGTCAACTAATCCAAATTTCTGCATAATCTGTAGAAACTAATCGCAATGTATTTGTAGAAATTAATCGCAAGGTATGAACTCACGACCAAATTTAATGAACCGTGTATACACAATAGTTTTATTTACGTACTACTCCCTCCATTCCAATTTAATTGTCCCAAACAAAAAACACGCAGTTTAAGAAAATGTCATAAAAGTACTGTACTTTCTATTTACTTTCAAGTTTTACTCTCACTTTTTCTCCATCCTTTAATACTATCCACATACATTAAAGACATAATAGACCCTAATATTCTTATTCTTTTATATTTATCGAAGTGGATAATTAATTTGTGACATTTCAAAATAGAATACTGAATTATAGATTTGAGACGGAGATGAGGTAGCATAATATTCTACGGATATTATGTATTTATATTTATATCTTTAATATCTATAGCATTCTTGAACGTACTAGAACAAATAATTTCAACCCCACCATCTAAGAATATGTATTTTTAGCTAAATACGAGTATGATTTTATAATTTATATTTTTTTTATGACGAAAAAACGAAAATTTTATAATAAAATTTTTCTTGGAAAAAGAAATATAGAAACATGATACAAGAATCGAACACGAACAAGGCTCGAAAACATAAAACTAACCATGCTAAAACTAAATAAACCCGAGCCTCGCCGAGAGCAACAAACAAACGACAAACTAACTACAACAAAGAAAAGCACGAATGTATAAAAACAGAACTAACATCGAAAACAACTACTGACTAAACAGACAAAACGAAACACCTGTTGTAAATTTAGTGTAATTTTGGGTTTTAATCTACACTTGTAAATGGGTTTGGAGGTACGGAGTGTACACCCATCAAGTGATAGATTACCCGAACCCAAAAGTGGTTTTCCATTATTTACTATCATGACTTGGTCTACCTGAAATTTGACTAAGTGTTTTCAGTACTAAGTTTTCTTAGTAAGCTGAAATTTGGCTAAGTGTTTTGTGCTGGTTGTTCTGCATTGCTGGTCCTTGTGCTGGTTGTTCTGCATTGCTGGTCCCTGTGCTGGTTGTTCTGCGCAGCTGGTCCCTGTGCTGGTTGTTTTGCGCAGCTGGTCCCTGTGCTGGTTGTTCTGCGCAGCTGGTCCCTGTGCTGGTTGTTCTGCGCAGCTGGTCCTGTTTGCTGGTTCCTCTGCGCTGCTGGTCCTGTATGCTGACTTTTGCGCTGCTGGTCCTGTATGCTGACTTTTGCGCTGCTGATCCTGTTTGCTGATTTTTGCGCTGCTGGTCCTTTTGCAGTGCTGGTTCTTAAGAGACAGCAGTAAGAAAACACTTAACACAATTTTGAGTGATTACGAAAGAATTATTCTTGCACCCACTTTTGCTTTAGTGGTTGAAGGAATAATACTTGTTTATTATAAAGTGATCATTCATGCTTTGATAGTTGTAAAATATAATATTTGTTTATTGTAAAAGTAACAACTTTTACTTTAATGATGGAAGTGATAATATTTGTTTATAGAAATATTCTTCCTGTAACCACTTTTGAATATTATAGAAGATACTTTTATTAATCAATCGGCCAATTGATTTTAATAAAAGACTCTTTCATGATTAAGGGTGTATATAAATATATTAACCAATATGCATGAGAAAAATACACAAGTTACGAACACCAAAATATTCTTCTGCAAAAGGAATTCTTGTTTCTGCCAAAACAAGAATTTAATCTCTGTCTTATCCCAAAGTGATATTCGTGTAACCCAGGCTATAAGGGTTGAATAATTACTTTCGGAAAGTGATACCACGATTCAGTGATTTATCCGGCTATCGATTATTTTACCCTACACGAAAGAATTTAATAAAACCTCCAACAATCGAAAGTAATTATTCGTTATAATCGATGGCGGCTACGATGAAACACATGACGGTGAATTTCTCCAAACTTGATAAGTTTGAGGGAATTGATTTTAGGAGATGGCAAAAGAAGATGCACTTCTTTCTGAGCAGCATGAGTGTGGTGTACGTACTCAGCACACCAATTCCTGAAGATCATGGTGATGATGCCACTATTGAACAAATTCAGAAAAGGTGCAAGTGGGAGAACGATGACTACATCGCTAGAGGTTTAATCCTCAATGGTATGGCTGATTCCCTTTTTGATATTTACCTAAATGTTGAATCTTCTAAAGAACTATGGGACTGTTTAGAAACCAAGTATATGTCTGAGGATGCTTCTAGTAAAAAGTTCCTTGTGAGTAATTTTAATAATTACAAGATGGTCGATTCTAGACCGGTCTTGGAACAATACAATGAGCTCATTCGTATACTTGGTCAATTCACACAACATAAGATGAACATGGATGAGTCTATTCAAGTCTCAAGCATAATTGATAAACTACCTCCATCTTGGAAAGAATTTAAACATTCTTTGAAACATAAGAAGGAGGAGTTAACTCTTGTTGAGTTGGGTAGTCATCTGCGTATTGAGGAATCCCTCAGGTTGCAGGATAATGACAAGCCAAAGAGCAACAAAGTTGCTGGTACGTCTGTTGTCAATATGGTGGAACATAAAAAGTTCACTAGTAATAATGACAAAAAGGGCAAACGTAAACATCAAGGTTATAACAAGGCTAATCCGAACAAGAAGTCTAAATTGACTTGTTGGAAGTGTGGTAAAACTGGACACATGAAAAAGGATTGCAAGGTTATTTTTGGTAATAATAATGCCAAAGGATCTAGCACAAGCTGTTCGGGAAATGGTTTAAACAACCACAACTCGAAAGGTCAGAATATATTTAATAATTCAAATGAGAATTATTATGTTTCATATATATCTGAGGCTTATTTTGTGCAGGATGATGATGTCGCATGGTGGGTTGACTCGGGAGCCACCACCCATGTATGCAAGGATAGATTTTGGTTCAAGACTTACGAGTCCGTGACTGATGGATCAATTCTTCATATGGGAAATGAGTCAACAGCCTCTGTTCATGGACGTGGAAGTGTGGATTTGTGTTTTAGTTCTGGAAAAACTATTTGTTTGTTTGATGTTTTGCATGTACCACAAATAAGAAAAAATTTGGTTTCCAGTAGTGTGTTAAATTGTTGTGGTTATAAACAAGTGAATGAATCTGATAAGTTTGTTTTGTCAAAACATGGTATGTTTGTTGGTTTTGGTTATTTATGCAATAGAATGTTTAGACTTAACATTAATCACTTGAATGTTAATTTTGCTTTTATATCTACTTCTAGCATAAATAATTCTACACTTTGGCATGCTAGACTAGGACATATACACTTTAAAAGAATGCAAGATATGTCTAAAGATGGATTAATACCGGCTTTTTGAAATGTCCCGTTCTTATTGATTAAAAACGTTCCATATTAATTGATTTCGTTGCGAGGTTTTGACCTCTATATGAGACGTTTTTCAAAGACTGCATTCATTTTAAAACAAACCATAACCTTTATTTCATCAATAAAGGTTTAAAAAGTTTTACGTAGATTATCAAATAATGATAATCTAAAATATCCTGTTTACACACGACCATTACATAATGGTTTACAATACAAATATGTTACAACAAAATAAGTTTCTTGAATGCAGTTTTTACACAATATCATACAAGCATGGACTCCAAATCTCGTCCTTATTTAAGTATGCGACAGCGGAAGCTCTTAATAATCACCTGAGAATAAACATGCTTAAAACGTCAACAAAAATGTTGGTGAGTTATAGGTTTAACCTATATATATCAAATCATAATAATAGACCACAAGATTTCATATTTCAATACACATCCCATACATAGAGATAAAAATCATTCATATGGTGAACACCTGGTAACCGACATTAACAAGATGCATATATAAGAATATCCCCATCATTCCGGGACACCCTTCGGATATGATATAAATTTCGAAGTACTAAAGCATCCGGTACTTTGGATGGGGTTTGTTAGACCCAATAGATCTATCTTTAGGATTCGCGTCAATTAGGGTGTCTGTTCCCTAATTCTTAGATTACCAGACTTAATAAAAAGGGGCATATTCGATTTCGATAATTCAACCATAGAATGTAGTTTCACGTACTTGTGTCTATTTTGTAAATCATTTATAAAATCTGCATGTATTCTCATCCCAAAAATATTAGATTTTAAAAGTGGGACTATAACTCACTTTCACTGATTTTTACTTCGTCGGGAAGTAAGACTTGGCCACTGGTTGATTCACGAACCTATAACAATATATACATATATATCAAAGTATGTTCAAAATATATTTACAACACTTTTAATATATTTTGATGTTTTAAGTTTATTAAGTCAGCTGTCCTCGTTAGTAACCTACAACTAGTTGTCCACAGTTAGATGTACAGAAATAAATCGATAAATATTATCTTGAATCAATCCACGACCCAGTGTATACGTATCTCAGTATTGATCACAACTCAAACTATATATATTTTGGAATCAACCTCAACCCTGTATAGCTAACTCCAACATTCACATATAGAGTGTCTATGGTTGTTCCGAAATATATATAGATGTGTCGACATGATAGGTCGAAACATTGTATACGTGTCTATGGTATCTCAAGATTACATAATATACAATACAAGTTGATTAAGTTATGGTTGGAATAGATTTGTTACCAATTTTCACGTAGCTAAAATGAGAAAAATTATCCAATCTTGTTTTACCCATAACTTCTTCATTTTAAATCCGTTTTGAGTGAATCAAATTGCTATGGTTTCATATTGAACTCTATTTTATGAATCAAATTACAAGTCGTTTTTGTAAAGGTAGTCATTTCAGTCGAAAGAACGACGTCTAGATGACCATTTTAGAAAACATACTTCCACTTTGAGTTTAACCATAATTTTTGGATATAGTTTCATGTTCATAATAAAAATCATTTTCTCAGAATAACAACTTTTAAATCAAAGTTTATCATAGTTTTTAATTAACTAACCCAAAACAGCCCGCGGTGTTACTACGACGGCGTAAATCCGGTTTTACGGTGTTTTTCGTGTTTCCAGGTTTTAAATCATTAAGTTAGCATATCATATAGATATAGAACATGTGTTTAGTTGATTTTAAAAGTCAAGTTAGAAGGATTAACTTTTGTTTGCGAACAAGTTTAGAATTAACTAAACTATGTTCTAGTGATTACAAGTTTAAACCTTCGAATAAAATAGCTTTATATGTATGAATCGAATGATGTTATGAACATCATTACTACCTTAAGTTCCTTGGATAAACCTACTAGAAAAGAGAAAAATGGATCTAGCTTCAACGGATCTTTGGATGGCTCGAAGTTCTTGAAGCAGAATCATGACACGAAAACAAGTTCAAGTAAGATCATCACTTGAAATAAGATTGTTATAGTTATTGAAATAAGATCATCACTTCAATTAGATGAAGAAAATTGAAGAATGAAAGTGTTTGTAGGTGTTTTTGGTCGTTGGTGTATGGATTAGATATAAAGGATATGTAATTTTGTTTTCATGTAAATAAGTCATGAATGATTACTCATATTTTTGTAATTTTATGAGATATTTCATGCTAGTTGCCAAATGATGGTTCCCACATGTGTTAGGTGACTCACATGGGCTGCTAAGAGCTGATCATTGGAGTGTAAATACCAATAGTACATACATCTAAAAGCTGTGTATTGTACGAGTACGAATACGGGTGCATACGAGTAGAATTGTTGATGAAACTGAACGAGGATGTAATTGTAAGCATTTTTGTTAAGTAGAAGTATTTTGATAAGTGTATTGAAGTCTTTCAAAAGTGTATAAATACATATTAAAACACTACATGTATATACATTTTAACTGAGTCGTTAAGTCATCGTTAGTCGTTACATGTAAGTGTTGTTTTGAAACCTTTAGGTTAACGATCTTGTTAAATGTTGTTAACCCAATGTTTATAATATCAAATGAGATTTTAAATTATTATATTATCATGATATTATCATGTATGAATATCTCTTAATATGATATATATACATTAAATGTCTTTACAACGATAATCGTTACATATATGTCTCGTTTAAAAATCATTAAGTTAGTAGTCTTGTTTTTACATATGTAGTTCATTGTTAATATACTTAATGATATGTTTACTTATCATAGTATCATGTTAACTATATATATATATATATATATATATATATATATATATATATATATATATATATATATATATATATATATATCCATATATATGTCATCATATAGTTTTTACAAGTTTTAACGTTCGTGAATCACCGGTCAACTTGGGTGGTCAATTGTCTATATGAAACTTATTTCAATTAATCAAGTCTTAACACGTTTGATTGCTTAACATGTTGGAAACATTTAATCATGTAAATATCAATCTCAATTAATATATATAAACATGGAAAAGTTCGGGTCACTACAGTACCTACCCGTTAAATAAATTTCGTCCCGAAATTTTAAGCTGTTGAAGGTGTTGACGAATCTTCTGGAAATAGATGCGGGTATTTCTTCTTCATCTGATCTTCACGCTCCCAGGTGAACTCGGGTCCTCTACGAGCATTCCATCGAACCTTAACAATTGGTATCTTGTTTTGCTTAAGTCTTTTAACCTCACGATCCATTATTTCGACGGGTTCTTCGATGAATTGAAGTTTTTCGTTGATTTGGATTTCATCTAACGGAATACTGAGATCTTCTTTAGAAAAACATTTCTTCAAATTCGAGACGTGGAAAGTGTTATGTACAGCCGCGAGTTGTTGAGGTAACTCAAGTCGGTAAGCTACTGGTCCGACACGATCAATAATCTTGAATGGTCCAATATACCTTGGATTTAATTTCCCTCGTTTACCAAATCAAACAACGCCTTTCCAAGGTGCAACTTTAAGCATGACCATCTCTCCAATTTCAAATTCTATATCTTTTCTTTTAATGTCGGCGTAGCTCTTTTGTCGACTTTGGGCGGTTTTCAACCGTTGTTGAATTTGGATGATCTTCTCGGTAGTTTCTTGTATAATCTCCGGACCCGTAATCTGTCTATCCCCCACTTCACTCCAACAAATCGGAGACCTGCACTTTCTACCATAAAGTGCTTCAAACGGCGCCATCTCAATGCTTGAATGGTAGCTGTTGTTGTAGGAAAATTCTGCTAACGGTAGATGTCGATCCCAACTGTTTCCGAAATCAATAACACATGCTCGTAGCATGTCTTCAAGTGTTTGTATCGTCCTTTCGCTCTGCCCATCAGTTTGTGGATGATAGGCAGTACTCATGTCTAGACGAGTTCCTAATACTTGCTGTAATGTCTGCCAGAATCTTGAAATAAATCTGCCATCCCTATCAGAGATAATAGAGATTGGTATTCCATGTCTGGAGACGACTTCCTTCAAATACAGTCGTGCTAACTTCTCCATCTTGTCATCTTCTCTTATTGGCAGGAAGTGTGCTGATTTGGTGAGACGATCAACTATTACCCAAATAGTATCAAAACCACTTGCAGTCCTTGGCAATTTAGTGATGAAATCCATGGTAATGTTTTCCCATTTCCATTCTGGGATTTCGGGTTGTTGAAGTAGACCTGATGGTTTCTGATGCTCAGCTTTGACCTTAGAAAACGTCAAACATTCTCCTACATATTTAGCAACATCAGCTTTCATACCCGGCCACCAAAAATATTTCTTGAGATCCTTGTACATCTTCCCCGTTCCAGGATGTATTGAGTATCTGGTTTTATGAGCTTCTCTAAGTACCATTTCTCTCATATCTCCAAATTTTGGTACCCAAATCCTTTCAGCCCTATACCTGGTTCCGTCTTCCCGAATATTAAGATGCTGCTCCGATCCTTTAGGTATTTCATCGTTTAAATTTCCCTATTTTAAAACTCCTTGTTGCGCCTCCTTTATTTGAGTAGTAAGGTTATTATGAATCATTATATTCATAGATTTTACTTGAATGGGTTCTCTGTCCTTCCTGCTCAAGGCATCGGCTACCACATTTGCCTTCCCCGGGTGGTAACGAATCTCAAAGTCGTAATCATTCAACAATTCAATCCACCTACGCTGCCTCATATTCAGTTGTTTCTGATTAAATATGTGTTGAAGACTTTTGTGGTCGGTATATATAATACTTTTGACCCCATATAAGTAGTGCCTCCAAGTCTTTAATGCAAAAACAACCGCGCCTAATTCCAAATCATGCGTCGTATAATTTTGCTCGTGAATCTTCAATTGTCTAGACGCATAAGCAATCACCTTCGTTCGTTGCATTAATACACAACCGAGACCTTGCTTTGATGCGTCACAATAAATCACAAAATCATCATTCCCTTCAGGCAATGACAATATAGGTGCCGTAGTTAGCTTTTTCTTCAACAACTGAAACGCTTTCTCTTGTTCATCCTTCCATTCAAATTTCTTCCCTTTATGCGTTAATGCAGTCAAGGGTTTTGCTATTCTGGAAAAGTCTTGGATGAACCTTCTGTAGTAACCAGCTAGTCCTAAAAACTGGCGTATGTGTTTCGAAGTTTTTGGGGTTTCCCACTTTTCAACAGTTTCTATCTTTGCCGGATCCACCTTAATACCTTCTTTGTTCACTATGTGACCGAGGAATTGAACTTCTTCCAACCAAAATGCACACTTTGAAAACTTAGCGTACAATTCTTCCTTCCTCAATACTTCTAACACCTTTCTCAAATGTTCACCGTGTTCTTGGTCATTCTTTGAGTAAATAAGTATGTCATCAATGAAAACAATGACAAACTTGTCAAGGTATGGTCCACACACTCGGTTCATAAGGTCCATGAACACAGCTGGTGCATTAGTTAAACCAAACGGCATGACCATAAACTCGTAATGACCGTAACGTGTTCTGAAAGCAGTCTTTGGAATATCATCTTCTTTCACCAGCATTTGATGATACCCGGAACGTAAGTCAATCTTTGAATAAACAGACGAGCCTTGTAGTTGATCAAATAAGTCGTCGATTCTCGGTAGTGGGTAGCGATTCTTGATGGTAAGTTTGTTCAACTCTCGGTAGTCGATACACAACCTGAATGTACCATCTTTCTTCTTGAAAAACAAAACAGGAGCTCCCCACGGTGATGTGCTTGGTCGAATGAAACCACGCTCTAAAAGTTCTTGTAATTGGCTTTGCAGTTCTTTCATCTCGCTGGGTGCGAGTCTGTAAGGAGCACGAGCTATTGGTGCAGCTCCTGGTACAAGATCTATTTGAAATTCAATGGATCGATGTGGGGGTAATCCCGGTAATTCTTTCGGAAATACATCGGGAAATTCTTTTGCGACGGGAACATCATTGATGCTCTTTTCTTCAGTTTGTACTTTCTCGACGTGTGCTAGAACAGCATAGCAACCTTTTCTTATTAGTTTTTGTGCCTTCAAATTACTAATAAGATGTAGCTTCGTGTTGCCCTTTTCTCCGTACACCATTAAGGGTTTTCCTTTTTCTCGTATAATGCGAATTGCATTTTTGTAACAAACGATCTCTGCTTTCACTTCTTTCAACCAGTCCATACCGATTATCACATCAAAACTCCCTAACTCTACTGGTATCAAATCAATCTTAAATGTTTCGCTAACCAGTTTAATTTCTCGATTCCGACATATATTATCTGCTGAAATTAATTTACCATTTGCTAATTCGAGTAAAAATTTACTATCCAAAGGCGTCAATGGACAACTTAATTTAGCACAAAAATCTCTACTCATATAGCTTCTATCCGCACCCGAATCAAATAAAACGTAAGCAGATTTATTGTCAATAAGAAACGTACCCGTAACAAGCTCCGGGTCTTCCTGTGCCTCTGCCGCATTAATATTGAAAACTCTTCCGCAGCGTTGTCCATTCGTGTTCTCCTGGTTCGGGCAATTTCTAATAATGTGGCCCGGTTTTCCACATTTATAACAAACTACATTGGCGTAACTTGCTCCGACACTACTTGCTCCGCCATTACTCGTTCCGACACCATTTGTTCCTTTCGTTCTATTAACCCCTGGTCCGTAAACCTCACACTTCACCGCGCTATGACCATTTCTTTTACACTTGTTGCAAAATTTGGTGCAGAACCCCGAGTGATACTTTTCACACCTTTGGCATAGCTGCTTCTGATTGTTGTTGTTGTTGCGGTTATTATTGTTGTTGGGATGATTGTTGTAGTTGCTGTTGTTGTTGTTGTTGTTGTTGTTGTTGTTGTTGTTGTTGTTGTTGTTGGGTCGTTTGTTGTAGTTGCGATTGATGTTGCGATTGTTGGGATAATTGTTGCGATTATTGTTGTAATTGCTGTTTTTGTTGTATTGGTGATTCTTATCACCGTTTTCCTCCCACTTTCTTTTGACTTGCTTCACATTGGCCTCTTCAGCAGTCTGTTCTTTAATTCTTTCTTCAATCTGGTTCACTAGTTTGTGAGCCATTCTACATGCCTGTTGTATGGAGGCGGGCTCGTGTGAACTTATATCTTCTTGGATTCTTTCCGGTAATCCTTTCACAAACACGTCGATCTTCTCTTCCTCATCTTCGAACGCTCCCGGACACAATAGGCATAATTCTGTGAATCGTCTTTCGTACGTGGTAATATCAAATCCTTGGGTTCGTAACCCTCTAAGTTCTGTCTTGAGCTTATTGACCTCGGTTCTGGGACGGTACTTCTCGTTCATTAAGTGCTTGAATGCTGACCACGGTAGTGCGTAAGCATCATCTTGTCCCACTTGCTCTAGATAGGTATTCCACCATGTTAACACAGAACCTGTGAAGGTATGCGTAGCGTACTTCACTTTGTCCTCTTCAGTACACTTACTTATGGCAAAAACCGATTCGACCTTCTCGGTCCACCGTTTCAATCCGATCGGTCCTTCGGTTCCATCAAATTCCAAAGGTTTGCAGGCAGTGAATTCTTTGTAGGTGCATCCTACACGATTTCCTGTACTGCTAGATCCAAGGTTATTGTTGGTATGTAGCGCAGCCTGTACTGCGGCTATGTTTGAAGCTAGAAAAGTACGAAATTCCTCTTCATTCATATTCACGGTGTGTCGAGTAGTCGGTGCCATTTCCTTCAAAATAGTCAAATGGAACAAGTTAATCATACAGAATATTAAGAGTAGTTAATAGTATTTCATAGCATAATATGAACTCATTTATAAAAGCTTTTTCTTCATATTAGCGTTTTATAAGTTTAAATTCGGGTAGTACCTACCCGTTAAGTTCATACTTAGTAGCTAATATACAATTCAACTACTACAATTCTATATGAAAAACTGATTATAATAATATTTCGCGTTCAAACTTTTACACAATATTTTACAAACTTACAATACCGCTTATTTTACATATAGCATGAAATATAGCACACAATAAATTTGATACAAGATGGTTGTGAAGATAATTCTAGCTAGTACACAAGTCGTTCAGCAAAGGCAATAAAGACACGTAATTCATACGTCCAGAAATAAGTCATGCATTCTGGTTTTACTAGGACTACTTCCCATCCTTGGTCTTGTGGAACATAACCGTTATGGCCGTTGATAAGACAGCGTGTTGTAACGTCGTCAAAGGGACGAGGGTTACGTAATGTCCAACAGTCCCGTAACAATCTAAAAACCTCATTTCTTACCCCAATTACCGACTCCGTCACTTGTGGGAACGTTTTGTTTAATAGTTGTAGCCCGATGTTCTTGTTCTCACTTTGGTGAGAAGCGAACATTACTAATCCGTAAGCATAACATGCTTCTTTATGTTGCATGTTAGCCGCTTTTTCTAAATCACGAAGTCCAATATTCGGATATATTGAGTCAAAATAATTTCTTAACCCATTGCGTAAAATAGCATTTGGGTTCCCCGCAATATATGCGTCAAAGTAAACACATCGTAACTTATGGATTTCCCAATGTGATATCCCCCATCTTTCGAACGAAAGCCTTTTATAAACCAAGGCATTCGTGGGACGTTCTTCGAATGTCTTACAAACTGATCTCGCCTTAAATAGTTGTGCCGAAGAATTCTGACCGACTCTAGACAAGATTTCATCAATCATGTCTCCGGGTAGGTCTCTTAAAATATTGGGTTGTCTATCCATTTTGTGCTTTTATACTGTAAAATAGACAAGAGTTAGATTCATAAAAAAAAAATACTTATTAATACAAGCAATTTTTACATACATCATAAAGCATAAGCATACTATATTACATATATTACACCACACGAATACAACTATCTTATTCCGACTCGCTTGTTTCTTCTTCTTCGGTTTTGGTTCGTTTTGCCAAGTTTCTAGGGATATATGATGTTCCCCTAATACGAGCCGTCGTTATCCACATTGGTTTAGAAAAACCTGGTGGTTTAGAGGTTCCCGGGTCATTGTTACAACTTAAGGACTTCGGGGGTTGACGATACATATAAAGTTCATCGGGGTTGGAATTAGATTTCTCTATTTTTATGCCCTTTCCCTTATTATTTTCTTTTGCCTTTTTAAATTCAGTTGGGGTAATTTCTATAACATCATCGGAATTCTCGTCGGAATCCGATTCATCGGAGAATTGATAATCCTCCCAATATTTTGCTTCCTTGGCGGAAACACCATTGACCATAATTAACCTTGGTCGGTTGGTTGAGGATTTTCTTTTACTTAACCGTTTTATTATTTCCCCCACCGGTGTTATTTCTTCATCCGGTTCCGATTCTTCTTCCGGTTCCGATTCTTCTTCCGGTTCCGACTCTTCTTCCGGTTCCTCTTCGGGAACTTGTGAATCAGTCCACGAATCATTCCAATTTACATTTGACTCTTCATTATTATAAGGTGAGTCAATGGGACTTGTTCTAGAGGTAGACATCTATCACATAATATCAAACGCGTTAAGAGATTAATATATCACATAATATTCACATGTTAAAAATATATAGTTTCCAACAAAATTTGTTAAGCAATCATTTTTCAAGTAAACACGGTCGAAGTCCAGACTCACTAATGCATCCTAACAAACTAGATAAGACACACTAATGCAAAATTCTGGTTCTCTAAGACCAACGCTCGGATACCAACTGAAATGTCCCGTTCTTATTGATTAAAAACGTTCCATATTAATTGATTTCGTTGCGAGGTTTTGACCTCTATATGAGACTTTTTTCAAAGACTGCATTCATTTTAAAACAAACCATAACCTTTATTTCATCAATAAAGGTTTAAAAAGTTTTACGTAGATTATCAAATAATGATAATCTAAAATATCCTGTTTACACACGACCATTACATAATGGTTTACAATACAAATATGTTACAACAAAATAAGTTTCTTGAATGCAGTTTTTACACAATATCATACAAGCATGGACTCCAAATCCCGTCCTTATTTAAGTATGCGACAGCGGAAGCTCTTAATAATCACCTGAGAATAAACATGCTTAAAACGTCAACAAAAATGTTGGTGAGTTATAGGTTTAACCTATATATATCAAATCATAATAATAGACCACAAGATTTCATATTTCAATACACATCCCATACATAGAGATAAAAATCATTCATATGGTGAACACCTGGTAACCGACATTAACAAGATGCATATATAAGAATATCCCCATCATTCCGGGACACCCTTCGGATATGATATAAATTTCGAAGTACTAAAGCATCCGGTACTTTGGATGGGGTTTGTTAGGCCCAATAGATCTATCTTTAGGATTCGCGTCAATTAGGGTGTATGTTCCCTAATTCTTAGATTACCAGACTTAATAAAAAGGGGCATATTCGATTTCGATAATTCAACCATAGAATGTAGTTTCACGTACTTGTGTCTATTTTGTAAATCATTTATAAAATCTGCATGTATTCTCATCCCAAAAATATTAGATTTTAAAAGTGGGACTATAACTCACTTTCACTGATTTTTACTTCGTCGGGAAGAAAGACTTGGCCACTGGTTGATTCACGAACCTATAACAATATATACATATATATCAAAGTATGTTCAAAATATATTTACAACACTTTTAATATATTTTGATGTTTTAAGTTTATTAAGTCAGTTGTCCTCGTTAGTAACCTACAACTAGTTGTCCACAGTTAGATGTACAGAAATAAATCGATAAATATTATCTTGAATCAATCCACGACCCAGTGTATACGTATCTCAGTATTGATCACAACTCAAACTATATATATTTTGGAATCAACCTCAACCCTGTATAGCTAACTCCAACATTCACATATAGAGTGTCTATGGTTGTTCCGAAATATATATAGATATGTCGACATGATAGGTCAAAACATTGTATACGTGTCTATGGTATCTCAAGATTACATAATATACAATACAAGTTGATTAAGTTATGGTTGGAATAGATTTGTTACCAATTTTCACGTAGCTAAAATGAGAAAAATTATCCAATCTTGTTTTACCCATAACTTCTTCATTTTAAATCCGTTTTGAGTGAATTAAATTGCTATGGTTTCATATTGAACTCTATTTTATGAATCTAAACAGAAAAAGTATAGGTTTATAGTCGGAAAAATAAGTTACAAGTCGTTTTTGTAAAGGTAGTCATTTCAGTCGAAAGAACGACGTCTAGATGACCATTTTAGAAAACATACTTCCACTTTGAGTTTAACCATAATTTTTGGATCTAGTTTCATGTTCATAATAAAAATCATTTTCTCAGAATAACAAATTTTAAATCAAAGTTTATCATAGTTTTTAATTAACTAACCCAAAACAGCCCGCGGTGTTACTACGACGGCGTAAATCCGGTTTTACAGTGTTTTTCGTGTTTCCAGGTTTTAAATCATTAAGTTAGCATATCATATAGATATAGAACATGTGTTTAGTTGATTTTAAAAGTCAAGTTAGAAGGATTAACTTTTGTTTGCGAACAAGTTTAGAATTAACTAAACTATGTTCTAGTAATTACAAGTTTAAACCTTCGAATAAGATAGCTTTATATGTATGAATCGAATGATGTTATGAACATCATTACTACCTTAAGTTCCTTGGATAAACCTACTGGAAAAGAGAAAAATGGATCTAGCTTCAACGGATCTTTGGATGGCTCGAAGTTCTTGAAGCAGAATCATGACACGAAAACAAGTTCAAGTAAGATCATCACTTGAAATAAGATTGTTATAGTTATAGAAATTGAACCAAAGTTTGAATATGATTATTACCTTGTATTAGAATGATAACCTACTGTAAGAAACAAAGATTTCTTGAGGTTGGATGATCACCTTACAAGATTGGAAGTGAGCTAGCAAACTTGAAAGTATTCTTGATTTTATGAAACTAGAACTTTTGGAATTTATGAAGAACACTTAGAACTTGAAGATAGAACTTGAGAGAGATCAATTAGATGAAGAAAATTGAAGAATGAAAGTGTTTGTAGGTGTTTTTGGTCGTTGTTGTATGGATTAGATATAAAGGATATGTAATTTTGTTTTCATGTAAATAAGTCATGAATGATTACTCATATTTTTGTAATTTTATGAGATATTTCATGCTAGTTGCCAAATGATGGTTCCCACATGTGTTAGGTGACTCACATGGGCTGCTAAGAGCTGATCATTGGAGTATATATACCAATAGTACATACATCTAAAAGCTGTGTATTGTACGAGTACGAATACGGGTGCATACGAGTAGAATTGTTGATGAAACTGAACGAGGATGTAATTGTAAGCATTTTTGTTAAGTAGAAGTATTTTGATAAGTGTATTGAAGTCTTTCAAAAGTGTATAAATACATATTAAAACACTACATGTATATACATTTTAACTGAGTCGTTAAGTCATCGTTAGTCGTTACATGTAAGTGTTGTTTTGAAACCTTTAGGTTAACGATCTTGTTAAATGTTGTTAACCCAATGTTTATAATATCAAATGAGATTTTAAATTATTATATTATCATGATATTATCATGTATGAATATCTCTTAATATGATATATATATATATATACATTAAATGTCTTTACAACGATAATCGTTACATATATGTCTCGTTTAAAAATCATTAAGTTAGTAGTCTTGTTTTTACATATGTAGTGTAGTGACCCGAACTTTTCCATGTTTATATATATTAATTGAGATTGATATTTACATGATTAAATGTTTCCAACATGTTAAGCAATCAAACTTGTTAAGACTTGATTAATTGAAATATGTTTCATATAGACAATTGACCACCCAAGTTGACCGGTGATTCACGAACGTTAAAACTTGTAAAAACTATATGATGACATATATATGGATATATATATAGTTAACATGATACTATGATAAGTAAACATATCATTAAGTATATTAACAATGAACTACATATGTAAAAACAAGACTACTAACTTAATGATTTTTAAACGAGACATATATGTAACGATTATCGTTGTAAAGACATTTAATGTATATATATCATATTAAGAGATATTCATACATGATAATATCATGATAATATTATAATTTAAAATCTCATTTGATATTATAAACATTGGGTTAACAACATTTAACAAGATCGTTAACCTAAAAGTTTCAAAACAACACTTACATGTAACGACTAACGATGACTTAACGACTCAGTTAAAATGTATATACATGTAGTGTTTTAATATGTATTTATACACTTTTGAAAGACTTCAATACACTTATCAAAATACTTCTACTTAACAAAAATGCTTACAATTACATCCTCGTTCAGTTTCATCAACAATTCTACTCGTATGCACCCGTATTCGTACTCGTACAATACACAGCTTTTAGATGTATGTACTATTGGTATATACACTCCAATGATCAGCTCTTAGCAGCCCATGTGAGTCACCTAACACATGTGGGAACCATCATTTGGCAACTAGCATGAAATATCTCATAAAATTACAAAAATATGAGTAATCATTCATGACTTATTTACATGAAAACAAAATAACATATCCTTTATATCTAATCCATACACCAACGACCAAAAACACCTACAAACACTTTCATTCTTCAATTTTCTTCATCTAATTGATCTCTCTCAAGTTCTATCTTCAAGTTCTAAGTGTTCTTCATAAATTCCAAAAGTTCTAGTTTCATAAAATCAAGAATACTTTCAAGTTTGCTAGCTCACTTCCAATCTTGTAAGGTGATCATCCAACCTCAAGAAATCTTTGTTTCTTACAGTAGGTTATCATTCTAATACAAGGTAATAATCATATTCAAACTTTGGTTCAATTTCTATAACTATAACAATCTTATTTTAAGTGATGATCTTACTTGAACTTGTTTTCGTGTCATGATTCTGCTTCAAGAACTTCGAGCCATCCAAGGATCCATTGAAGCTAGATCCATTTTTCTCTTTTCCAGTAGGTTTATCCAAGGAACTTAAGGTAGTAATGATGTTCATAACATCATTCGATTCATACATATAAAGCTATCTTATTCGAAGGTTTAAACTTGTAATCACTAGAACATAGTTTAGTTAATTCTAAACTTGTTCGCAAACAAAAGTTAATCCTTCTAACTTGACTTTTAAAATCAACTAAACACATGTTCTATATCTATATGATATGCTAACTTAATGATTTAAAACCTGGAAACACGAAAAACACCGTAAAACCGGATTTACGCCGTCGTAGTAACACCGCGGGCTGTTTTGGGTTAGTTAATTAAAAACTATGATAAACTTTGATTTAAAAGTTGTTATTCTGAGAAAATGATTTTTATTATGAACATGAAACTATATCCAAAAATTATGGTTAAACTCAAAGTGGAAGTATGTTTTCTAAAATGGTCATCTAGACGTCGTTCTTTCGACTGAAATGACTACCTTTACAAAAACGACTTGTAACTTATTTTTCCGACTAGAAACCTATATTTTTTTTGTTTAGATTCATAAAATAGAGTTCAATATGAAACCATAGCAATTTTATTCACTCAAAACGGATTTAAAATGAAGAAGTTATGGGTAAAACAAGATTGGATAATTTTTCTCATTTTAGCTACGTGAAAATTGGTAACAAATCTATTCCAACCATAACTTAATCAACTTGTATTATATATTATGTAATCTTGAGATACCATAGACACGTATACAATGTTTCGACCTATCATGTCGACACATCTATATATATTTCGGAACAACCATAGACACTCTATATGTGAATGTTGGAGTTAGCTATACAGGGTTGAGGTTGATTCCAAAATATATATAGTTTGAGTTGTGATCAATACTGAGATACGTATACACTGGGTCGTGGATTGATTCAAGATAATATTTATCGATTTATTTCTGTACATCTAACTGTGGACAACTAGTTGTAGGTTACTAACGAGGACAGCTGACTTAATAAACTTAAAACATCAAAATATATTAAAAGTGTTGTAAATATATTTTGAACATACTTTGATATATATGTATATATTGTTATAGGTTCGTGAATCAACCAGTGGCCAAGTCTTACTTCCCGACGAAGTAAAAATCTGTGAAAGTGAGTTATAGTCCCACTTTTAAAATCTAATATTTTTGGGATGAGAATACATGCAGGTTTTATAAATGATTTACAAAATAGACACAAGTACGTGAAACTACATTCTATGGTTGAATTATCGAAATCGAATATGCCCCTTTTTATTAAGTCTGGTAATCTAAGAATTAGGGAACAGACACCCTAATTGACGCGAATCCTAAAGATAGATCTATTGGGCCTAACAAACCCCATCCAAAGTACCGGATGCTTTAGTACTTCGAAATTTATATCATATCCGAAGGGTGTCCCGGAATGATGGAGATATTCTTATATATGCATCTTGTTATTGTCGGTTACCAGGTGTTCACCATATGAATGATTTTTATCTCTATGTATGGGATGTGTATTGAAATATGAAATCTTGTGGTCTATTGTTACGATTTGATATATATAGGTTAAACCTATAACTCACCAACATTTTTGTTGACGTTTTAAGCATGTTTATTCTCAGGTGATTATTAAGAGCTTCCGCTGTTGCATACTTAAATAAGGACAAGATTTGGAGTCCATGCTTGTATGATATTGTGTAAAAACTGCGTTCAAGAAACTTATTTTGTTGTAACATATTTGTATTGTAAACCATTATGTAATGGTCGTGTGTAAACAGGATATTTTAGATTATCATTATTTGATAATCTACGTAAAGCTTTTTAAACCTTTATTGATGAAATAAAGGTTATGGTTTGTTTAAAAATGAATGCGGTCTTTGAAAAACGTCTCATATAGAGGTCAAAACCTCGCAACGAAATCAATTAATATGGAACGTTTTTAATCAATAAGAACGGGACATTTCAGTTGGTATCCGAGCGTTGGTCTTAGAGAACCAGAAAATTTGCATTAGTGTGTCTTATCGAGTTTGTTAGGATGCATTAGTGAGTCTGGACTTCGACCGTGTTTTCTTTAAAAATGATTGCTTAACATTTTTGTTGGAAACTATATATTTTTAACATATGAATATTATGTGATATATTAATCTCTTAACGTGTTTGATATTATGTGATAGATGTCTACCTCTAGAACAAGTCCCATTGACTCACCTAATAATAATGAAGAGTCAAATGTAAATTGGAATGATTTGTGGACTGATTCACAAGTTCCCGAAGAGGAACCGGAAGAAGAGTCGGAACCGGAAGAAGAATCGGAACCGGAAGAAGAATCGGAACCGGATGAAGAAATAGAACCGGTGGGGGAAATAATAAAACGGTTAAGTAAAAGAAAATCCTCAACCAACCGACCAAAGTTAATTATGGTCAATGGTGTTTTCGCCAAGGAAGCAAAATATTGGGAGGATTACCAATTCTCCGATGAATCGGATTCCGACGAGAATTCCGATGATGTTATAGAAATTACCCCAACTGAATTTAAAAAGGCAAAAGAAAATAATAAGGGAAAGGGCATAAAAATAGAGAAATCTAATTCCAACCCCGATGAACTTTATATGTATCATCAACCCCCGAAGTCCTTAAGTTGTAACAATGACCCGGGAACCTCTAAACCACCAGGTTTTTCTAAACCAATGTGGACAACGACGGCTCGTATTAGGGGAACATCATATATCCCTAGAAACTTGGCAAAACGAACCAAAACCGAAGAAGAAGAAACGAGCGAGTCGGAATAAGATAGTTGTATTCGTGTGGTGTAATATATGGAATATAGTGTTCTTATGCTTTATGATATATGTAAAAAAAATTGCTTGTATTAATAAGTATTTTTTTATGAATCTAACTCTTGTCTATTTTACAGTTTAAAAACACAAAATGGATAGACAACCCAATATTTTAAGAGACCTACCCGGAGACATGATTGATGAAATCTTGTCTAGAGTCGGCCAGAATTCCTCGGCACAACTATTTAAGGCGAGATCAGTTTGTAAGACATTCGAAGAACGTTCCAAGAATGTCTTGGTTTATAAGAGACTTTCGTTTGAAAGATGGGGGATATCACATTGGGAAACCCATAAGTTACGATGTGTTTACTTTGACGCATATATTGCGGGGAACCCAAATGCTATTTTACGCAACGGGTTAAGAAATTATTTTGACTCAATATATCCGAATATTGGACTTCGTGATTTAGAAAAAGCGGCTAACATGCAACATAAAGAAGCATGTTATGCTTACGGATTAGTAATGTTCGCTTCTCACCAAAGTGAGAACAAGAACATCGGGCTACAACTATTAAACAAAACGTTTCCACAAGTGACGGAGTGGGTAATTGGGGTAAGAAATGAGGTTTTTAGATTATTACGGGACTGTTGGACATTACGTAACCCTCGTCCCTTTGATGACGTTACAACACGCTGTCTTATCAACGGCCATAACGGTTATGTTGCACAAGACCAAGGATGGGAAGTAGTCCTAGTAAAACCAGAATGCATGACTTGTTTCTGGACGTATGAATTACGTGTCTTTATTGCCTTTGCTGAACGACTTGTGTATTAGCTAGAATTATCTTCACAACTATCTTGTATCAAAGTTATTGTGTGCTATATTTCATGCTTTATGTAAAATAAGCGGTATTGTAAGTTTGTAAAATATTGTATAAAAGTTTGAACGCGAAATATTATTATAATCAGTTTTTCATATAGAATTGTAGTAGTTGAATTGTATATTAGCTACTAAGTATGAACTTAACGGGTAGGTACTACCCGAATTTAAACTTATAAAACGCTAATATGAAGAAAAAGCTTTTATAAATGAGTTCATATTATGCTACGAAATACTATTAACTACTCTTAATATTCTGTATGATTAACTTGTTCCATTTAACTATTTTGAAGGAAATGGCACCGACTACTCGACACACCGTGAATATGAATGAAGAGGAATTCCGTACTTTTCTAGCTTCAACCATAGCCGCAGTACAGGCTGCGCTACATACCAACAATAACCTTGGATCTAGCAGTACAGGAAATCGTGTAGGATGCACCTACAAAGAATTCACTGCCTGCAAACCTTTGGAATTTGATGGAACCGAAGGACCGATCGGATTGAAACGGTGGACCGAGAAGGTTGAATCGGTGTTTGCCATAAGTAAGTGTACTGAAGAGGACAAAGTGAAGTACGCTACGCATACCTTCACAGGTTCTGCGTTAACATGGTGGAATACCTATCTAGAGCAAGTGGGACAAGATGATGCGTACGCACTACCGTGGTCAGCATTCAAGCACTTGATGAACGAGAAGTACCGTCCCAGAACCGAGGTCAATAAGCTCAAGACAGAACTTAGAGGGTTACGAACCCAAGGATTTGATATTACCACGTACGAAAGACGATTCACAGAATTGTGCCTATTGTGTCCGGGAGCATTCGAAGATGAGGAAGAGAAGATCGACGCGTTTGTGAAAGGATTACCGGAAAGAATCCAAGAAGATATAAGTTCACACGAGCCCGCCTCCATACAACAGGCATGTAGAATGGCTCACAAACTAGTGAACCAGATTGAAGAAAGAATTAAAGAACAGACTGCTGAAGAGGCCAATGTGAAGCAAGTCAAAAGAAAGTGGGAGGAAAACGGTGATAAGAATCACCAATACAACAACAACAGCAATTACAACAATAATCGCAACAATTATCCCAACAATCGCAACATCAATCGCAACTACAACAAACGGCCCAACAACAACAACAACAACAACAACAACCACAGCAACTACAACAATCATCCCAACAACAATAATAACCGCAACAACAACAACAATCAGAAGCAACTATGCCAAAGGTGTGAAAAGAATCACTCGGGGTTCTGCACCAAATTTTGCAACAAGTGTAAAAGAAATGGTCATAGCGCGGCGAAGTGTGAGGTCTACGGACCAGGGGTTAATAGAACGAAAGGAACAAATGGTGTCGGAACGAGTAATGGCGGAGCAAGTAGTGTCGGAGCAAGTTATGCCAATGTAGTTTGTTATAAATGTGGAAAACCAGGCCACATTATTAGAAATTGCCCGAACCAGGAGAACACGAATGGACAAGGCCGTGGAAGAGTTTTCAATATTAATGCGGTAGAGGCACAGGAAGACCCGGAGCTTGTTACGGGTACGTTTCTTATTGACAATAAATCTGCTTACGTTTTATTTGATTCGGGTGCGGATAGAAGCTATATGAGTAGAGATTTTTGTGCTAAATTAAATTGTCCATTGACGCCTTTGGATAGTAAATTTTTACTCGAATTAGCAAATGGTAAATTAATTTCAGCAGATAATATATGTCGGAATCGAGAAATTAAACTGGTTAGCGAAACATTTAAGATTGATTTGATACCAGTAGAGTTAGGGAGTTTTGATGTGATAATCGGTATGGACTGGTTGAAAGAAGTGAAAGCGGAGATCGTTTGTTACAAAAATGCAATTCGCATTATACGAGAAAAAGGAAAACCCTTAATGGTGTACGGAGAAAAGGGCAACACGAAGCTACATCTTATTAGTAATTTGAAGGCACAAAAACTAATAAGAAAAGGTTGCTATGCTGTTCTAGCACACGTCGAGAAAGTACAAACTGAAGAAAAGAGCATCAATGATGTTCCCGTCGCAAAAGAATTTCCCGATGTATTTCCGAAAGAATTACCGGGATTACCCCCACATCGATCCGTTGAATTTCAAATAGATCTTGTACCAGGAGCTGCACCAATAGCTCGTGCTCCTTACAGACTCGCACCCAGCGAGATGAAAGAACTACAACGCCAATTACAAGAACTTTTAGAGCGTGGTTTCATTCGACCAAGCACATCACCGTGGGGAGCTCCTGTTTTGTTTGTCAAGAAGAAAGATGGTACATTCAGGTTGTGTATCGACTACCGAGAGTTGAACAAACTTACCATCAAGAATCGCTACCCACTACCGAGAATCGACGACTTATTTGATCAACTACAAGGCTCGTCTGTTTATTCAAAGATTGACTTACGTTCCGGGTATCATCAAATGCGGGTGAAAGAAGATGATATTCCAAAGACTGCTTTCAGAACATATTACGGTCATTACGAGTTTATGGTCATGCCGTTTGGTTTAACTAATGCACCAGCTGTGTTCATGGACCTTATGAACCGAGTGTGTGGACCATACCTTGACAAGTTTGTCATTGTTTTCATTGATGACATACTTATTTACTCAAAGAATGACCGAGAACACGGTGAACATTTGAGAAAGGTGTTAGAAGTATTGAGGAAGGAAGAATTGTACGCTAAGTTTTCAAAGTGTGCATTTTGGTTGGAAGAAGTTCAATTCCTCGGTCACATAGTGAACAAAGAAGGTATTAAGGTGGATCCGGCAAAGATAGAAACTGTTGAAAAGTGGGAAACCCCGAAAACTCCGAAACACATACGCCAGTTTTTAGGACTAGCTGGTTACTACAGAAGGTTCATCCAAGACTTTTCCAGAATAGCAAAACCCTTGACTACATTAACGCATAAAGGGAAGAAATTTGAATGGAATGATGAACAAGAGAAAGCGTTTCAGTTATTGAAGAAAAAGCTAACTACGGCACCTATATTGTCATTGCCTGAAGGGAATGATGATTTTGTGATTTATTGTGATGCATCAAAGCAAGGTCTCGGTTGTGTATTAATGCAACGAACGAAGGTGATTGCTTATGCGTCTAGACAATTGAAGATTCACGAACAAAATTATACGACGCATGATTTGGAATTAGGCGCAGTTGTTTTTGCATTAAAGACTTGGAGGCACTACTTATATGGGGTCAAAAGTATTATATATACCGACCACAAAAGTCTTCAACACATATTTAATCAGAAACAACTGAATATGAGGCAGCGTAGGTGGATTGAATTGTTGAATGATTACGACTTTGAGATTCGTTACCACCCGGGGAAGGCAAATGTGGTAGCCGATGCCTTGAGTAGGAAGGACAGAGAACCCATTCGAGTAAAATCTATGAATATAATGATTCATAATAACATTACTACTCAAATAAAGGAGGCGCAACAAGGAGTTTTAAAAGAGGGAAATTTAAAGGATGAAATACCCAAAGGATCGGAGAAGCATCTTAATATTCGGGAAGACGGAACCCGGTATAGGGCTGAAAGGATTTGGGTACCAAAATTTGGAGATATGAGAGAAATGGTACTTAGAGAAGCTCATAAAACCAGATACTCAATACATCCTGGAACGGGGAAGATGTACAAGGATCTCAAGAAACATTTTTGGTGGCCGGGTATGAAAGCCGATGTTGCTAAATACGTAGGAGAATGTTTGACGTGTTCTAAGGTAAAAGCTGAGCATCAGAAACCATCAGGTCTACTTCAACAACCCGAAATCCCGGAATGGAAATGGGAAAACATTACCATGGATTTCATCACTAAATTGCCAAGGACTGCAAGTGGTTTTGATACTATTTAGGTAATAGTTGATCGTCTCACCAAATCAGCACACTTCCTACCAATAAGAGAAGATGACAAGATGGAGAAGTTAGCACGACTGTATTTGAAGGAAGTCGTCTCCAGACATGGAATACCAATCTCTATTATCTCAGATAGGGATGGCAGATTTATTTCAAGATTCTGGCAGACATTACAGCAAGCATTAGGAACTCGTCTAGACATGAGTACTGCCTATCATCCACAAACTGATGGGCAGAGCGAAAGGACGATACAAACGCTTGAAGACATGCTATGAGCATGTGTTATTGATTTCAGAAACAGTTAGGATCGACATCTACCGTTAGCAGAATTTTCCTACAACAACAGCTACCATTCAAGCATTGAGATGGCGCCGTTTGAAGCACTTTATGGTAGAAAGTGCAGGTCTCCGATTTGTTGGAGTGAGGTGGGGGATAGACAGATTACGGGTCCGGAGATTATACAAGAAACTACCGAGAAGATCATCCAAATTCAACAACGGTTGAAAACCGCCCAAAGTCGACAAAAGAGCTACGCTGACATTAAAAGAAAAGATATAGAATTTGAAATTGGAGAGATGGTCATGCTTAAAGTTTCACCTTGGAAAGGCGTTGTTCGATTTGGTAAACGAGGGAAATTAAATCCAAGGTATATTGGACCATTCAAGATTATTGATCGTGTCGGACCAGTAGCTTACCGACTTGAGTTACCTCAACAACTCGCGGCTGTACATAACACTTTCCACGTCTCGAATTTGAAGAAATGTTTTGCTAAAGAAGATCTCACTATTCCGTTAGATGAAATCCAAATCAACGAAAAACTCCAATTCATCGAAGAACCCGTCGAAATAATGGATCGTGAGGTTAAAAGACTTAAGCAAAACAAGATACCAATTGTTAAGGTTCGATGGAATGCTCGTAGAGGACCCGAGTTCACCTGGGAGCGTGAAGATTAGATGAAGAAGAAATACCCGCATCTATTTCCAGAAGATTCGTCAACACCTTCAACAGCTTAAAATTTCGGGACGAAATTTATTTAACGGGTAGGTACTGTAGTGACCCGAACTTTTCCATGTTTATATATATTAATTGAGATTGATATTTACATGATTAAATGTTTCCAACATGTTAAGCAATCAAACTTGTTAAGACTTGATTAATTGAAATATGTTTCATATAGACAATTGACCACCCAAGTTGACCGGTGATTCACGAACGTTAAAACTTGTAAAAACTATATGATGACATATATATGGATATATATATAGTTAACATGATACTATGATAAGTAAACATATCATTAAGTATATTAACAATGAACTACATATGTAAAAACAAGACTACTAACTTAATGATTTTTAAACGAGACATATATGTAACGATTATCGTTGTAAAGACATTTAATGTATATATATCATATTAAGAGATATTCATACATGATAATATCATGATAATATTATAATTTAAAATCTCATTTGATATTATAAACATTGGGTTAACAACATTTAACAAGATCGTTAACCTAAAAGTTTCAAAACAACACTTACATGTAACGACTAACGATGACTTAACGACTCAGTTAAAATGTATATACATGTAGTGTTTTAATATGTATTTATACACTTTTGAAAGACTTCAATACACTTATCAAAATACTTCTACTTAACAAAAATGCTTACAATTACATCCTCGTTCAGTTTCATCAACAATTCTACTCGTATGCACCCGTATTCGTACTCGTACAATACACAGCTTTTAGATGTATGTACTATTGGTATATACACTCCAATGATCAGCTCTTAGCAGCCCATGTGAGTCACCTAACACATGTGGGAACCATCATTTGGCAACTAGCATGAAATATCTCATAAAATTACAAAAATATGAGTAATCATTCATGACTTATTTACATGAAAACAAAATAACATATCCTTTATATCTAATCCATACACCAACGACCAAAAACACCTACAAACACTTTCATTCTTCAATTTTCTTCATCTAATTGATCTCTCTCAAGTTCTATCTTCAAGTTCTAAGTGTTCTTCATAAATTCCAAAAGTTCTAGTTTCATAAAATCAAGAATACTTTCAAGTTTGCTAGCTCACTTCCAATCTTGTAAGGTGATCATCCAACCTCAAGAAATCTTTGTTTCTTACAGTAGGTTATCATTCTAATACAAGGTAATAATCATATTCAAACTTTGGTTCAATTTCTATAACTATAACAATCTTATTTTAAGTGATGATCTTACTTGAACTTGTTTTCGTGTCATGATTCTGCTTCAAGAACTTCGAGCCATCCAAGGATCCATTGAAGCTAGATCCATTTTTCTCTTTTCCAGTAGGTTTATCCAAGGAACTTAAGGTAGTAATGATATTCATAACATCATTCGATTCATACATATAAAGCTATCTTATTCGAAGGTTTAAACTTGTAATCACTAGAACATAGTTTAGTTAATTCTAAACTTGTTCGCAAACAAAAGTTAATCCTTCTAACTTGACTTTTAAAATCAACTAAACACATGTTCTATATCTATATGATATGCTAACTTAATGATTTAAAACCTGGAAACACGAAAAACACCGTAAAACCGGATTTACGCCGTCGTAGTAACACCGCGGGCTGTTTTGGGTTAGTTAATTAAAAACTATGATAAACTTTGATTTAAAAGTTGTTATTCTGAGAAAATGATTTTTATTATGAACATGAAACTATATCCAAAAATTATGGTTAAACTCAAAGTGGAAGTATGTTTTCTAAAATGGTCATCTAGACGTCGTTCTTTCGACTGAAATGACTACCTTTACAAAAACGACTTGTAACTTATTTTTCCGACTAGAAACCTATATTTTTTTTGTTTAGATTCATAAAATAGAGTTCAATATGAAACCATAGCAATTTGATTCACTCAAAACGGATTTAAAATGAAGAAGTTATGGGTAAAACAAGATTGGATAATTTTTCTCATTTTAGCTACGTGAAAATTGGTAACAAATCTATTCCAACCATAACTTAATCAACTTGTATTATATATTATGTAATCTTGAGATACCATAGACACGTATACAATGTTTCGACCTATCATGTCGACACATCTATATATATTTCGGAACAACCATAGACACTCTATATGTGAATGTTGGAGTTAGCTATACAGGGTTGAGGTTGATTCCAAAATATATATAGTTTGAGTTGTGATCAATACTGAGATACGTATACACTGGGTCGTGGATTGATTCAAGATAATATTTATCGATTTATTTCTGTACATCTAACTGTGGACAACTAGTTGTAGGTTACTAACGAGGACAGCTGACTTAATAAACTTAAAACATCAAAATATATTAAAAGTGTTGTAAATATATTTTGAACATACTTTGATATATATGTATATATTGTTATAGGTTCGTGAATCAACCAGTGGCCAGGTCTTACTTCCCGACGAAGTAAAAATCTGTGAAAGTGAGTTATAGTCCCACTTTTAAAATCTAATATTTTTGGGATGAGAATACATGCAGGTTTTATAAATGATTTACAAAATAGACACAAGTACGTCAAACTACATTCTATGGTTGAATTATCGAAATCGAATATGCCCCTTTTTATTAAGTCTGGTAATCTAAGAATTAGGGAACAGACACCCTAATTGACGCGAATCCTAAAGATAGATCTATTGGGCCTAACAAACCCCATCCAAAGTACCGGATGCTTTAGTACTTCGAAATTTATATCATATCCGAAGGGTGTCCCGGAATGATGGGGATATTCTTATATATGCAACTTGTTATTGTCGGTTACCAGGTGTTCACCATATGAATGATTTTTATCTCTATGTATGGGATGTGTATTGAAATATGAAATCTTGTGGTCTATTGTTACGATTTGATATATATAGGTTAAACCTATAACTCACCAACATTTTTGTTGACGTTTTAAGCATGTTTATTCTCAGGTGATTATTAAGAGCTTCCGCTGTTGCATACTTAAATAAGGACAAGATTTGGAGTCCATGCTTGTATGATATTGTGTAAAAACTGCGTTCAAGAAACTTATTTTGTTGTAACATATTTGTATTGTAAACCATTATGTAATGGTCGTGTGTAAACAGGATATTTTAGATTATCATTATTTGATAATCTACGTAAAGCTTTTTAAACCTTTATTGATGAAATAAAGGTTATGGTTTGTTTAAAAATGAATGCAGTCTTTGAAAAACGTCTCATATAGAGGTCAAAACCTCGCAACGAAATCAATTAATATGGAACGTTTTTAATCAATAAGAACGGGACATTTCATGTAGTTCATTGTTAATATACTTAATGATATGTTTACTTATCATAGTATCATGTTAACTATATATATATATATATATATATATATATATATATATATATATATATATATATATATATATATATATATATATATATATATATATCCATATATATGTCATCATATAGTTTTTACAAGTTTTAACGTTCGTGAATCACCGGTCAACTTGGGTGGTCAATTGTCTATATGAAACCTATTTCAATTAATCAAGTCTTAACAAGTTTGATTGCTTAACATGTTGGAAACATTTAATCATGTAAATATCAATCTCAATTAATATATATAAACATGGAAAAGTTCGGGTCACTACACTTTTGACATGAACAATGAAAAGTGTAAAACGTGTATGTTAACAAAGATCACTAAGAAACCATTTCAAAATGTACATCGTGATACTGAAATTTTGGAATTAATACATAGTGATTTATGTGATTTGCATGCTACTCCTACTTTAGGGAACAAGAAATATTTTGTGACTTTTATTGATGACGCTTCTAGATTTTGCTATGTTTATTTGTTACATACTAAGGATGAAGCATTAGATAAATTTAAAATATTTAAAACTGAAGTAGAATTACAACAAAAGGCTTTGATTAAAAGACTTAGAACAGATAGGGGAGGTGAATACATTGACCAATTGTATTTCCAATCCGTTGGTATTATCCATGAGACCACAGCTCCTTATACTCCACAACAAAATGGTATATCTGAAAGGAAGAATAGGGTCCTTAAGGAAATGGTTAATTCCATGTTATCCTATTCGGGTTTAAGTGAAGGATTTTGGGGGGAAGCTATGTTAACAGCTTGTTATTTGCTTAATAGAGTTCCTAACAAAAGAAACAAGATTACACCTTATGAACTTTGGAATAAAAGGAAACCTAACTTGAATTATCTTCGGGTATGGGGCTGTAGGGCGGTTGTAAGACTACCTGATCCCAAGAAGAAAAGTTTAGGTGAAAGAGGTATAGATTGCATATTTGTTGGATATGTTGAACATTCCAAGGCATATAGGTTCTATGTAATAGAGCCTAATGAGTTTGTCTCAATCAATTCTGTGATTGATTCAAGGGATGCAATCTTTGATGAAAATCGATTTTCATCTATACCTAGACCAAAGGATATGATTCCAAGTAACAATGGAATCAATAAGGATTGTAATGATGAAGTCTCTGAAAAGGCTGTTGATCAGTCACTTGAGCTTCGAAAAAGCAAAAGAAAAAGGAAACCTAAATCATTTGGACCAGATTTTCAACTATACTTAGTTGAAGGTTCTAGGGATGATGTTTCTACCCAATATTCGTATTGTTTCAATGTTGATGATGATCCTAAAACATATGATGAAGCAATGAGGTCTCAGGATGTTGCATTCTGGAAAGAGGCAATTAATGATGAGATAGATTCTATCATGGGCAATAACACTTGGGTGTTAGCTGATCTACCTCCTGGTTGCAAACCTTTGGGTTGCAAATGGATTTTCAAAAAGAAGATGAAGGTGGATGGAACTATTGAAAAGTTCAAGGCAAGGTTAGTCATTCAAGGCTTTAGACAAAAGTCTGGAATTGACTATTTTGATACTTATGCTCCCGTGGCACGTATCACTACCATTAGACTGCTGATTGCTTTGGCTACGATTCACAATCTAGTTATTCACCAGATGGATGTGAAGACAGCATTCTTGAATGGTGAATTGGATGAGGAGGTTTATATGAACCAACCTCAGGGCTTTGTCATGCCAGGAAATGAAGGCAAGGTGTGCAAACTTGTGAAATCCTTATATGGTTTGAAACAAGCACCTAAGCAATGGCATCAAAAGTTTGATGAAGTGATTTTATCTAGTGGTTTTAAATTAAACCAAGCAGATAAATGTGTATATAGTAAATTTGATGATTCTGGTAAAGGAGTTATAATTTGTCTATATGTTGATGACATGTTAATCTTTAGGACTGACCAAAGTCAGGTTGATTTAACAAAAGAATTTTTGTCATCAAAATTCTCCATGAAAGATATGGGGGAGGCTGACGTTATCCTTGGCATTAGGATCAAACGTGAAAGCAAAGGAATTTCGATTTGTCAATCTCATTATATTGAGAAGGTGTTGAAAAAGTTCAATTGCTTTGAATGTAATCCTGTGAGTACCCCTGTTGATCCAAGTGAGAAGCTTATGCCTAATCAAGGTGAAGCTGTATCACAACTTGAGTATTCTCAGGTGATTGGCTGTTTGATGTACGCTATGACTTGTACAAGGCCGGATGTAATGACCCGCACTTTTTCGATCATTCTATACTTATAAGATTAATATTTACATAAATTAAACCTTACCAACATGATAAGCAATCCAAATTGTTGAGATTTATGTTTTTGAAAAGAGTTTTACACAACGTTTGACCGTCTAGTTTGACCGATGATATCACGAACTATATAACATATGATAATTATACGTTTGTGTATATATATGTATATATACATATTTAACATGATCTAAGGATGTTTTAATATCTCATTTTGTATTAATAACAATAAGTTATAAGTATATTTTGAAACTACTAACTTAAGTTTTCAAAACGATAACTTTAAGTAACGTTTTTGATAAAAATACTTATAACCTATAATGTTTATACATATATCGTATATGTAATGTATTTAATCACTTTTTAAGGACTTAAATACATAAAACAATATAAGTATATTCACAAAAGATAACTATATTTGAATCCTCGTTCCGTTTTCACAAGATTTCTATACGTATATCTAGAGTATATGTACTCGTATCATACCTAACTTCTATACGTATTTACTATTGGTATATACACATCAAATCACCACCTAACTAGCCCTTGTTACTGCCCTAAGGTAGAGGTAATTGCTTTTGTATGATTGTTTGACAAATACACAAGATTACAAGCTAAAAATTTTGTCTTCATACCCCCCTTAATCACGTTTTTATAAGAGTACCATGGATCATCATTTTGATTCATTTTAACTTCCATTTTCTAGCTAAAAACACACACTCTTTCAAGAACCTTAAACTCCATAACAATCCAGCAAGTTACCAAGAAGATCTAGCCATAAAAACCTTACTTAATCACCATAAGAAAACTCTTACAACAACACTTCAAGAATCCTTCCAAGAACACAAACTTACTTCCAATCTTTCATCCAATTCCATCACCCTTTTGGTTCTAGGTTCTTACTCCTCTTTTACAGCAATCTTGTCCAAGTAACTTGAGGTAGTAACTTTGTTCATAACCTTATTCTATTCATATATATATAGCTATCTTATTTTGTGGTATAAAATTTTAACAACAAGAACATAGTTTGAATGTTTTCAAACTTGTTTGCAAACTAAATAGATCCTTATAACTTAAATTTTAAAATACTTCAAGACCTGTAATATAACTTAAATATATGCTAATTTAATAAGGTATAACTTGGTTTTTCAAAGAACACCTTAAAAACTGTTTTTACGACGTCGGAGTGCAACCGGGGGCTGTTTTGGGTTGGATAATTAAAAACCATCTTAAACTTTGAATTGGAGGTTTATTTTCTGGAAAAATGATTTTTACTATGAATATGATAACACATAAAAATTTCATGATTTAACTCAAAGTATAAGTATTTTTAGAAAAATAATCATTTAAGGTTGTTTACATGATGGAAAATGATTAACTTCATAAGTTTCACTAAAGTTTGACCTATGACCTGTGATTTCGAATACAAACTAAGGTATTTACAGTTTATAGTCTTAAAGAGGGACTTGATCCAAGGAAGTGGCAAGTTGAATCAACGAAAACGGAGTTGTAACGAAGAAACTATGACCAAAACGAGATCGGATATCTAAGACTAGTTTAGCTACGAAAATAATTGGAGAAAATTAAATAAATCACATTTTTTTAAAATAACATGATATTTTATATATATGTACTCATAATTTAATTTTATATGGTTCAGGATCACCCGTAAACAATACGAGAAGATTAATCATAAGATCCCATGATTGTACGCAACACGTCATTTGACAACACCGGTACCATGGGTCAAGATTAATCCCGACCAATACGAATACGATGGGGGTTTTATTTATTTCGATGGGGGTTTTATTTATTAAACACCTAAATATGAACCATTAAAATTGAATTACTAACATCGGACTGCTAACTACGGACTAAGAAGACATTAAAAGTATTATAAGTATATATATACGTGACGATTGTTTAAAATGAAAATATATTGATATATTATATATGGATAGGTTCGTGATATCAACCGGAGACCAAGTCAAAATATATATATCTTCAAGGCAAAAGTGAGTATATAGTCCCACTTTTAAACTCTAAATATTTCGGGATGAGAATACATGTATTTTATGTTTTACGATATGGACACAAGTAACTGAAAAATATATTCTACGTTGAGTTGTACCACTGGCATACTTCCCTGTAGCTTGGTAACTACTATTTACAGTGGTATTGTAAACGCGAATCCTGTTGATAGATCTATCGGGCCTGACAACCCCAACCGGACTGGACGACCAGTATTCAACGGTTGCACAGTACTTCGTTTTGTGACTACACTTGGTACGGTGTAGTAAGATTTCATAATAAAGGGAATATGCGACGTGATTAAATGTTAAGTATGGTTACCAAGTGCTCAACCACTTAGAATATTTTTATTAAAATGTTTATATATGAAATCTTGTGGTCTATATTTATATCGCTGCCGGCATTAAACCTATATCTCACCAACTTTATGTTGACGTTTTAAACATGTCTATTCTCAGGTGATAATTAGAAGCTTCCGCTGCAACATGTTGAATTTAAACAAGATCTTGAGTATGCATATTTGTGTCAAAAATAAAACTGCATATCGGAGGATTTGTAATGTAAAATATGCTAGAAATCGTATTGTTATCATCACATGTAAAGTTTGTAAGTCTAAGATTATCGCTAAACGATAATCATCTTTATTTTGTCTAAAGCTTGTATCAAAATAAGAATTATGGTTTGTAATGTAAAATATATGCAGTTGTTCTTTTAAAAATGTCGCATATAGAGGTCAATACCTCGCAATGAAATCATACGTTATCTAACACGTTCTTATGGTTAAGGACGGGTTATGACATGTGGTATCAGAGCGGTGGTCTTAGCGAACCAGGTTTGCATTAGTGTGTCTAACCGATAAGTCGTTAGGATACATTAGTAAGTCTGGACTTTGACCGGGTCTGATTTAAAAACCATTGCTTATCATTGTTGGTTAAAATTTATATGTAAATATTATGTAGTACTAATGGGTTAGTTGTTGTATGATAGATGTCGGGCTCAAAACTTGTTATCACATTCAGCGACTCCGAACCAGAATCTTCAGATGGTGTTCCAGTCATTAACCTATCCGATGACGAAAATGATATCTTTGGGGAAGACTCACAAATTCCGGATGAACCAACTATAGAGAACCCGGAAAGTGAACCCGAGGAGGAAAGTGAACCCGAGGAGGAAAGTGAACCCGAGGAAGAAATACAGGAAATTACAAAAGACGAGTTCGAACTAGGAAAGAAATGAAAGGCTAATGAATTAGAAAATTCAAATCCCGAGTTTAGTGAGAATGATGTGGCACCAACTCCACTAGACACTACCACCCCTATTCCCGCTATTCCTATTCGTTCTATCCCGGCATCCAGTTCTTCAGCCCCACAGCCAAAATATAGGCAGACAGCCAGGATAAGCGTTAAGCGATTCTTTGAACCTAAACGTCCTAGAAAATAGACCAAACGATGCGCTGCCGTATTAAACCATGGGATCATATAATGTTTTGTATAATATTATTAGTGTGGTTTGCTTAATGTTCGATGTAAGATAAGCATATGTAAAATAGTGAAGTGTGAAATGCAATAATTTTCCATGGTTAAGTATTATTTGGGTGGTAGTAATTGATTTTCGTACTAAGCTATTAAGTATGAACTTTAACGGGTAGGTACTACCCTAGATATAATTATAAAATGCTAATAAGAAGAAAAGGCTTTTATAATAATAACTGGTTCATATTATTAATAAGCTACGATGTACTGTAAATACATACTACATCTATAATATTCCATGTGAATAATTATTTTTTTTTCATTCTTATTGAAGATTATGGCGCGATTGAACCGAATGACGGAACAAGAAATCCAGGAACTCATCAATCAGCGAGTGAACGACAGAATGTTATGGGTCGAGGCTGCAAGAGGTGCTGCAGTTAACCCAAATCCTCGTGTAGGATGCACCTACAAAACTTTTCAAGCTTGCAAGCTCTCATCATTCAGTGGAACAGAAGGACCGATCGGTTTAACCCGGTGGATAGAAAAGATGGAGACTGTGTTTAAAATAAGTGGTTGTGTTGAAAAGGACATGACCAAGTATGCA